>NC_056725.1:671138455-671185955 GCF_019279795.1 Protopterus annectens | reverse complement strand
CAAATGTGTTCATATGCTTCACTACCGCATTGTAATTCAGACCCCTCCGTGTGCAATATAAATTATCTTGTATCTTCTCCCTCAAACGTCTGTTAGTCTTGCCAACATAGAAGCTTTTGCAGGTTATACAATGTGCTAAGTAAACTAAATCTTTAGTGTTGCAGTCTGCCATTGGAAAATGTGCAAAAGGCTTATCATAGACAGGATGTATACATCTCCCTGATTCATCAATATAGTTGCAAAAAGAGCAACTATTACACTTGGCAGTATGTGGTGCTACATTCTCAATCTTCATTACAGAATTGCATTGGGAAAAACACAATTTTTGCTGTATAGATTTTTTATTTTTGTAACCAAATCTAGGTCTGTCACCCACCACGCTGGAAATCTCTGTGTTGGTTCCTAAAATGGGCCAGTGTTTAAGTATAATCTCCCTGATGTTTTTTTCATCACGTGAAAATGCAAGGCTAAGAAATGGAACTAAATCCTTAACCCTGTTGTCCACAGGTTGTGATGTTAGAGGTTGAAAATAATACGGTTTCCCTCTGGCTTGCCTACACTTTCTAGTGTTTTGTTGTGCATACTGTAACTCATCATCATGGTACCCTCTAGACATGAAGTCAGCATATATCTGATCTAGTCCTACTTCAAAATGTTGGTCATTACTATGTAGGCGACTTATCCTCAGATTCTGTCCTTTCGAGACATTACGAAAAACATGACCAGGGTGCATACTATTATGATGTACATATGTAGGTCTATAGCATTCCTTTCTGAAAAGTTTAGTCTCAGTGTTATTGTTTGCACTCTTAACCAACAAAATATCCAAGAACTCTGTTTTCACCTCTGTGTATTTGAATGTAAATTTCAAAAAGCTGCTGTTTGTATTCAAGCCTTCGACAAATCGCCTCTCCACAATAAAAACAGGTCATCTACAAATCATCTATAGAAGGGCACATATATATAATAATCAGAGTTGTACATGGCATCATCCTCCCAACTTGACATGACCAGGTTGGTGTAGCTATTGGCACATGAAGTGCCCATAGCTACGCCAGAGGTCTACAGGTAGTACTTCTCATTAAAGGTGAATGCATTATTCTCCAACACCATTTCCATCAGTAGGCATAAGAAATCTATATATCTAGAATCATACGTGCTCTTATGCAGTAGAACCTGTTTAATCATCTGTATGCCATCATAATTCTTCACACAGTCTTCTTGTAAGAAGTGTGGTGATCTTCTAGGCATTGCTCCATAGCCATGAGGATGTGCTCCACTTATAAAAAGTGTGCTTCATTTATGATATCTTGTATAACATTTTCCTTTTCTGTTCTACAAAATTGGTAAGGCAGATGATCCAGACCGAGTTCACTAATATCATGCTATACCCAAAATGAAAGAGTTGGTGATCACAGATAATTGGGATAAAACATTAAAGCTCTTTTTCATCACCTGTTACCATGGTATCCTGACAAACTTGTTTTTATGGACAAAACTTTACAGTATGAAGCTACAAAGACTTCTGCTGTAAACAGAACAGTTGCCAAAGTGCATAAAATGTATGGATCACTGAGTGTGTAAGTTAGTGGCTATTCTGTTTAGGAGCCATGTGTATTCTGTATAAAAATATAATGTGCCTTTCTTAGCTGTCCCTAAAAAGCATGAGTGAAGCCCATTCTGAAAAAAAAAAAAAAAAAAGCAAACAGCTACCGTTTTTTATGCTCTGTATAAGCAACTTTGCTATGTACTGAATGTAAAATAAATGACTAAATTAAAATAAAAAAGTAATGTGTGTGTGTGTGTGTGTGTGTGTGTGTGTGCGTGCGCGCACGTGTGTGTACTTGAGAAATATATAATCAAAGAGAGAAGGACCAAGAGAGTGACTGCAGACCTCCCAACTTCTTTGCGCAAGAATTCAGGATAAAGCCAACGATATCTATGAAAAAAGAGCAAAAAAGTTCAATCTTTAAATGAAATGACATATATTTTCTAAATAGTCAGAAGTAGGTAACTCTAATGTCTGACTGCATTGACTGAAAGTAATCTTCATTATTTTATTTTACATTTGTTTACCGGGAGTGTCCGACTGAGCCCAAAAGGCACGTTTTCAGCAGAGGCCTGGAGATAAAAGCTCTAAGTTACATAGCAAACATGATGCAATGGAATTGAAACGAAAGATAAAAAAACAGACAACAGTAATACACTTAATGCAGTAAAAGATGATTAGTCACACATATTACAGATTATAAATGTTGGTCCTAGAGTGCAAGACATAAGAAATAAGCCATTAATGTCTTTCTACTTGGGGGGGGTGTAGCCTCACCAAATTAAACAATTACAATTAAGATATAAAACACCCAACCAAGTAACACAAACAGAGAAATCACAAAGCAGGCTGGTGTTACAACAAACAAGGATAAAATTTATTCTTAAGCACTTTCGTCACAGATTACAGTTGACTTCTTCAGACTGAAGAAGTCAACTGTAATCTGTAACGAAAGCGCTTAAGAATACATTTTATCCTTGATTCTTGTAATACCAGCCTGCTTTGTGATTTCACAATTAAGATATACTGTAATAAGCTTGAGATTTGCCAAAAAAGGTTTCTAAGGGACATACCAAAATAATGGAAAGCTGACAGGTGTGGGATGGGGGTTGCAGTACTTTACATTGTGTGAGGCTTTTTTTTTTCTTTCATTTGGCTACGAAATATACTCCATCAATAAAGTAGTTGAATCTGCTGTGCACATTTGTTTGTGTTGTATGCAGATATTAAATATATATGCAACTTATATTTTGGATGTAAAATACTTCCCCCAACAACAATTACATATTCAACAGCAAGTTTCAAATGTTAAGCAGAAGAAATATTTAACATCAAAAATATAAAAAGTATACACTAAATAAAAGAATAGCAAACAATTTAACAGACAGGACATTTTCTAAGTGCAATAATGCCCTCCAGGATGGGTGTTATGGGGGAAATAATGGATCTTTCAGGGGTAGTAAGGCTTCCCGTATGCAGCTTCAGGCCTTATCACATCCCTGAGCAGTCTGGTATTTCAGTGATAATGTCCACCCTGCCAGGCATTATTGCATTTTATCTGATGACCCATATTTCCCTTTGTATTTGTGTACCTTGAACTGAGTTAAAGATGTCTCTGAAGAAGTTTATTTACTTCTTGGTGTGTCCCACTCAACATGCCAATTTCAGATTATCAGGAAAGCAACTTCACACTCAAATGTGTACCAGTTTCATGGCAGTACAACTGTGGAGATAAGACACACTGGTAAGAAAAAAGAAGTCACTGCAGTCACATAGTTAAAACTGCCCTGGCAGTGATTTCCTAAAGAAAACAGTGATCGTTTGGCTCAATATCAAGGACGTGAACTCGACCAGATAGAACCTTGCTGGTTTGCCTTTCAACGTGGTGTATGGAACCTTTGTGAAGACATTCATGGATCCATTTCATAAACAAATTTTCCGTGTCCTAGTTTTTTGTTTTTTGTTTGTTAATCCAGTAAGTAAATGAATAGCTCATTTTTCAAAGTGAAACTGTGAAAGTCTATCTTACTTTTTCTGTTAAACTGCTTACTTGCCGTTGGAGTACACCATTTCCGTTCTTTGAATCTATTCCTTTATTCACTGTACTTAGTTTCAACATTCATACTTTGACTTTCATTCTTAATGCTCTTTCAATTAACTGTGGAAAAGGTCTATTGATAAAAGACATTTTTGTTGCAAATGAAATATCTGTATCACTGGCATTTGGCAGCAAAGAGGCAGCCAATACTATATTGCCTTTTTAGCACCACTTGTGGCAAAGTGAAATTATCACACATTTGCTGTCATTGGTGCTATCCACGTGTATTTTACTTGTTTAAGTGTGAGGCTTTGCCTTTTACTTATTTGTGAAAATGCCAAAGTAGAGAATGCCAGTCTGAAAGAAAACTGGAAGCAAACGCTGTCTGCTGTATGGTTTGTGTAGCGTGTACAGCACTGCTCCCTCAGATCTGAAGTCACACAAAATAAAAGGAAAAAAACAGGATTTGTCATTTTGTTTCTTCTGTTTAGTATTGTTAGGGGCTCTGTGCCTTCATCTTTGCATTTATTCTTATGTTTTATGGGGCCTGTGCAAGTAAGTTATCATTGTTCTCCTCACAGTATTGTACAGACTATACCTGCAGTCTCCCCTTGTCACATTAATATAGATTTCCTTGGAAGTCTACATACCCCCTCCAACCCCAGCCAAGCCCCAGATTAGTATGCAAGGCAAGGAAGTACAAATATCTCACAGTATATATAGCTATATATCAATACAAATAGCTATCTAATCACATTTATTTATATATCGCTATATATTGTATTTATATATATATATATGTATATAGAGACACAGCCACACACAGACACAGATAATCATGTATGTCTGTCTTTGATTATTTCCTAGAACTTGGAATAATACTCCATACAAATAAGATACTAGGATGGGATGGCTACTACCCAGTAGTGGTTTTTCTTCCTTTCCTCCACTGAATGCCACAATAGGCTTTAAATTCAGTGTAACCTTAAACTGGATTAAGCAGTATTCAGAGAATGAATGAATGAATGAATGAATGAATGAAAGAACATACAACACAGATGGCATCTTTGAAGTGAAAAAAGATATGTGCCTTCCTGAGTGTGTGGATGACCTCAAAGTGTGTATGATAATATTTCTTCCTTTAGACTGCTGTGGCATAGACCACATGTGGCACAACTGTATAGTTCTTGTTGCATAACAGTCAGCTTTTGTGGCTAGCATATTTTACCTTGCATTCCTCGTGCTTTCTTTACTTTTCCCAGAAGTGATTAGTGTATCCTCTGTAACATCTGCAGTCTCATTTGACTGGGCACAACTATTTGGTCAGTTTTTATTAATAAATCTTGGATACAACTTATTCATTCCTTGAATGTAAACTTAGAGTGAATTTCCTCTCCTACTGATCACATTTTCTTTGTAATGTCTTCTAGTGACTATATGTCTGAGTCAATGTTTTCTACATTTTTCTGACCATTCTGTGATTAACAGAGCACATGGCTCACAATTAGGGGTGCCATGCTTGGAGGTTAATCAGAAAAACACAATATAAATGAAAGTCCTTGTGCAGAATTCATTTTCAAGATGAAAGGCATTTATTTTCCTCAGCTGACATAAAACAGAGGCAAAAACAGGTAATAAGAAAATTCCTCAACAAGGTACCTAGCGTTGATGACCTCTGGTCTTCAGACTTAAATGATAAATATACAGTGCAACTGATAGGGTTTTCACTGGTCTGGCAAGGGAAGAAAGAACAAAAGATGGCACCAAGTGATGACTCTTTTGTACCCCTGATGTCTGATAGAGAGGGCACCTGCCAGCTGGGGGATGGTGAAATTGTCTGGTATTCAGGCCATCTGCATGTTCTCTACTCAAACATCTACATTAATGTTAAGCTCCTGTCCCATCTGTACATTCCTCCTAGCCCATTGGTGAGACATATCCAGACTTAGTATACAGTACTCTTTAAGGCAACTTATTTTCACATAGCATTGCTGAAAGGGTCTATGTCATAGCATCGAATGGCCACATTGTTGAACTTCATCTCATTGGCAGTGCAGGCCATTGACCCACATGTCCCCAGCTAATTATATTTACCAACTCTGAGATCGCACTACAATGGGGAAAACGGTAAATTTTCTGATCCCTACAGCAACATGATCTCAGTCAGAACGGTTCGATGACCTGCATTGTTGATTAGATGATGTTGGACAATGTGGTCATTCAATGATATGACATAGACACACTGCTTAAATGCCAGGGTGTGTATGCAGTTACAAAATTCTACACTGATTTGTTAATTCATATTTGCACAATTACACTTTACACTGGTTATATAAGTCAGCATTTACAAAGAAAATTAAAAATAGAGGAGGGGACTTTCTGAGTTCTTCTGTTTGAAATCTGAGCTAAATTAGAAACGGAGATGAGGGTTACCATGCATTGTTTTTAAGTCAGTTGCAGATTGTTGTATCTTTTAGAACTGTTTAACTTATTTCCTGATAACTGTATTTTTTTTTTTATCTTATTTCTTGGGATAGATGGTTCCAGTTTACAAAGACTAATTTTCTGAAACTTTTAATTCTATGGCCTTTGTAGCATAGCAGCCTCCTATATGATAATAGGGGAAAGAAGGATTTAATACAGACATTTTTGGAGGGTCAGGGAAAGTACTGATTGTAATAGAGTAGAGTTTGAAGGTGAGAGAGCAGAGTACTAGAGAGACATGTACGTTTCCCAAGATCAAGCTCATACCTTAGACCTTAGAGAAAGCAGATGAACTGACATATTCTGTTTATGGCTGATTGCAAAACTTTTGTCTTAGTACTAGAGGGTACATTCTAATCAGCGGTATGCACATTTAATCCAGACTACTCCAGGATTTACAAGTAAAGTTGTTTAAGATACTATAGCTTTTAGTCGAGCATATATTTTCCAACTAATAACTTCTGTGTGTGGTTTTAATTTAAGTAATTAGTCTAATGCCGATCTTAAGTGTTTTACAGCTTTGCACGTGACTGAGTTTGTAATTTTTCAGGCTATAAGGAGTTGGCTCTGATTTTCTGTTTTATGGAAACAGCATAGTTTCTGTTCTGTTTCTTATCTGTAATTATATTAAATGAGTCATTTAGAAGCCTCCCTGTTGTAATTCCATGGCCCATAATTTCAATTCCTAGAATTATGAAAAAAAAAAAAACTCAAAAAAAAACAGCAAAACTACAGAAAAATGGTGAATGTCAACAGTCTCTCCCTCCTTTAAAGTTGCTTTTTGGAGGGAAGCAAATGCCCTGCCCCTATCAATGTAGGGTACTGCTATCACCACACCACCACTTATACCTCAGAGAAAATGATGTTTGGCATAATGGTTAAGAAGTTTGCCTTCAAGATACAAAGGTGCAGTGGTCGATTCTCAATTGGGCTAATTGGCTGTGCTTAAAATGGCCCACAAGGGCAACTAGCCTAGTACTAACCTACGGACACTACACTTTCAGATAATCCCTCAATCTTACAAATTTAACCTTGCTATTCTGACAAGCGCAATTACAATTCTTAGAAATTAACATGCTTGCATAGCTAGAAACAATTTACAAATGGGACTGAAGTCAGTCTGGGAGTTGATGTAGTGCTAATGATGTAGTTGATATAGAAGGATGAACATTAATAAACATGTCACTTGGGAACTGTTCATCTGTTCTTGCTTTGGAACTGACCAGATACCCTCTTCTTAATAACATAGTATATCGAAATCAGAATATCGAAAGTAGTGGTGAGTCTTCTGGAAGTACAAGTAAATTATTCTCAGCTGTTTACTTTTTAAGGAAACATCCTAATTTTATCATAACAGAAGACAAAATTTACTTAGCTGACCCATCTTTATGATATTGCCAGAAACTCTGCAGTCTACCACAAGTATATAAAAGTACAAAGTACGTTGCCAATGTCTCCATGTGCCATGTTTTGATGGAAACACCATATAAACTAAGTAGTCATCATTTATGCTACCTCTTTCACTACACACATTTGTAAAGTTGCCACAAGCCTCAGGACATTAACAGCATTAAACTAACTTTGCTGAAAACGTATACAAATTAAGGTTTGGCATGTAACCAACTATTCTGAGTGTGTGTGTGTGTGTGTGTGTGTGTGTGTGTGTGTGTGTGTGTGTGCGTGTGCGTGTGCGTGTGTGTGTGTGTGTGTGTGTGTGTGTGTGTGTGTGTGTGTATGTGTGTAGCTGCCAAGGTTTTTATTCAGAATAATTGCAAACTTTAAACAAATGTGATACCATTTGTCAAATGCAAATGGGAAACATCCATTCCAGTTAAACTTTTAACAAATAAAATCTAAAAGAAACAAAGAGATTTTTTTAATTCTTCTTTTTTTAGCATTCCAACTTGTCTTAGTATAGCTAGCATAACTTATCAGAAATTAATTACCTTTGTCAATATACTAAAAGTATTTCCTAGGTGACAGAGAGGCAATTCTGTTTTCACATTAAGTATGTTCTGTTGGAGCCACCTTTTTTTATTGTTTGTTAAGACCTTTCCAAACAGGAGGTTATACTTAAGTACTGGAATACACATCTTCATGCAGTTCACACTACAGATCACATAGCCAAGGAGGTCATCTGCCATTGATATCCACTTTTACCTTGATGCCAGTTTTCATGTCCTGTTTAGCCATCCATACCTAGCAGTTTATATGAACCTTATTATAAGTCTTTACCGGAATCAAAATGGACATCACACCTTAATGAGCTTGTTTTATGTTGAGAAGCTACCCAAGCTAGAAGAAAAAGGTTTTGAGACTTTATCTTCAAATATAAAACACATACTGAATGAGCTATCATACAGGTAAACCTCATGAGCTGTGCGTGTCTTTTGTTATGCAATAGATTTTCCGTCAGAAAATTTGCAACCTTTTATTTACGTATTTATTTATTTCCTTATTTTTACCACATTTCTTTTCAGAAATAAAACTTTTTGCAAATGTTACATCTTTGGGTAACAAATAATCACATGGGCAGACCTCTCTTTGTACAGTAGTCTGCTATTTCTTTGAATCTGCTCAATACATTATCGGATATATCTCAACAATGTTTTTTTCAAAAACTAAGAGCAAAAGCTGAAACACTATGAGAAGCAGAAGTACTACAGAGCAGTAATAATAGGAAAGTGATAATGTGCTACTGAATTAAAAAGATAAAGACGTCAGCTATACAACATGATTCAACTACTTATGTATTATAGATTCATTGCATTCTTAGTTTGCATTTAACATCATTAAGACCTGACAGCTTTTGTGACAGGCATTGCACTAACAAAAACCTAGAGAATCTATTTTACTCCTTATTTTACTTATTATTATTATTATTATTATTAACTTATTTCACTCCTATTTTATCAATACTATTATTCACCTTATGCAAAATTCTTCCCTACCCCACCCCCACACACTACAACAACACCTCAGGTTAACTTCCTCCTCTCCCTAAAAACAGTCCCCCACTAGCTACATTAAAAAAACTCCTCCTCAAGCTAAAACCCTGTTCTTCATCAGCAGACAATCTTCCATTTATTTTTTTAAAACATGCTGCACCATCCATAGCATAGCCAGTTTCCATCCTAATTAACTGTTCTATCACTGAATCAACTGTTCCAACCCTTTGGAAAAAATTCTATACTGTTCCTCTACACAAAGGTGGCAACTTCTTAGAACTCTCAAACTTTCGACCAATTGCTATACTTTCTCCCCTTTCCAAAGTCCTTGAACACTGTATACACAAACAAATCTTGGCCCACCTACTGCAATACAATCTGATCATCCCTACCCAACATGGCTTTCGGCCTCACCATAGCACCTCCACTGCACTTATCTCTTTCACCAATACTATCTCCCAAGCCAAAGACAATAATAAACTCATTTCTTGTCTATTCTTAGACCTGTCCAAAGTTTTCAACACAGTCTCTCATTCTATCCTTTCAAAACTTTTTTAACTTAACCTTTCCCCAACAACTATTTCTTGGTTTAGCAGCTACCTCTCAGACCGGTACCAATCTGTCAAATGGCTCTCTGCTCTCTCTCATTTTCTCCCTATTAACACAGGTGTTCCACAGAGCTCCTTCCTTGGACCCCTCCTTTTTAATATCTTTGCTAATGATCTCCACAAATCTTGTCCCCAGTCATCTGTCATACAGTACGCAGATAACTCTACCATTATTTATATAGCTGACAATCCTTCTGAACTACAAACCCTCACACAAACATCTGTTAACCATACCAAAACTTGGCTAACTCAACACCTTCTTATACTTAACCCCAAATAAACAAAGTTGCTACTTTTTCTCCCAAAATCCCATCTCTCCCTTAAATCCTCCTTCAACATCTCTTCACTCAACAATACTATAATAGCTCCAGATACCCATACCAAGCTCCTTGGAGTAATTATTGATGACCAACTCAAATTTGACCTTCACATACATCACAGTATAAGGAAAACCAATCAAAACATTGGTCGTCTCTATAGAAATTAAAAATGTCTTACTCCTGAAACTAGAATAACTCTTGCTAATGCCTATCTCCTCCCTAATATCTTTTATAGTGCACACATCTTTACTAACCTTCAGTCTACACTTCTCTCTAAACTTGAATCTACCTACAACAAAGCGGCTAGATTTGCTGCAAATTTGCCTTACAAATCCCACCGCTGTCTTGCTCTCAAGTCACTACACTGGCTTGACTTTCCAAACCATCTCAAATATATCCAACTTCTTACCATTCACTTCATTCTTAACAAACCATTTTCCTGTCCTTGTCTCTCTTCACTAGTTTCCTATTACACTCCCACTCCTTTTTTAAGGAGCTGTGATCAACATCTTCTACAAATTTACAAACCTAACAAACGTGTAGGACAAAAGTTATATAGCTGCTCTCCAGCCATCCTCTGGAACAGGCTTCCCTTGACTCTAAGAAGCCTATCCCAGACTCCTACTTTCAAAATCTCTCTTAAACACTACCTTACCCACCTCACTACTTGCCCCTGTAACTACCCCCCTTTAACCTAGAACACATCTTGTCTCTTCACACCTCTCTCACCATCCCTTTATCAGCTCACTGTTTAGCTCTTCTTCCTCCCTATTTTCCTATCACCCCCCTTCCCCTCACATTTTCTTGCCACCACTTACCTTTTACCTCTTGACCTACTCTTTCCTACCTAACTCTTAACAGTAAGAATTTTATCATTCTTTCTTCTGTCTTCTGTCCTACACTTATATAGTGCTATTTTCTGATTTAAAAATATGTATAAATAGTGTGAATCTTGTATTCTATAAACTGGCTGTTTGTTGTATTGTATATATCACATACTGTGCAGCTTTACTCCCCGGGCCTCCGCTGAAAATGGACATGTACCCAGTCGGACTATCCCGCTCAACAAATGTAAAATAAATAATAAATAAATAAATAATCTCTCTGAAAGCTTAACTCGTACATATGCTCTCTTCAGTCAATGGAAAGCTGCTCCATTACCAGAGTCTGAGCAGGAAAAGTCCTTTACTTATCTTTTGTTAGATAATGGATGATGGTACAGCAATACCCTTACGAAGAATGAATGTTCTCCAGCAAGGTGTTAATGTACAGATATTGCCTTCTGAAAACATGAATGCTGCTTCATGTCAGTATAGAAAAGCACATTGAAGCACTGTCAAAAAAATAAATGAACATCATTTTTTACGTTTTTATAAGTTGAAAGGTTCATAGGAGGTTATAGGCTAATAGCTTAAGAACCCTTACAAGCCTAGCTAATATATCCCAATTTTACCCAATATATGGCCCATAGGGGCAAGGGGATGGAGTGGATGTATGCCTCTGCCTTGAGTATCTTACAGATTGTCTCTATCCATAAGGGACATAGGCACCTGCACAGGTGTGAATTTGTGATTCCCCATCAATTGATTCAAACTGCATTTGAAGAGTGCCAGAGAAGGGCTCAGCTTAACGTGAATAGGAAACATGTTCCAAAGAAGACGCAATCTCTGAGACACATATCTGTTTCTCCAGCATGTTTTGTTTGAGTGGCACCACTATTAAGCTCTAGTCATGTGCAGTAAGTGCCACTGTAGAGCAATGCCAGATACAGAAAAAAAACTTTGAAACTTTAGATGCTTTGTTTAGCCTTCCTTGTTTTGGCTGAATGAAGTGTATAACTTGTTCTAAAGCATTTGGTTTTCCTGCCACTGTTCTGTAGTGGTCGTGACAGTGGTAAGTGTGTCATAACTTTCAGAACTACAAAACACTTGCCATGCCTGCACTTTTTTCTTTAACTATTGTAGTATATTTATTTATTTGCTTTGGATTTCTTGATAGTCCATATGGGCATGTACCCCTTTTCTGCAGAAGCCCAGAGAGAAAAGCTCCAAAAACAATACCATACAGAACAAAACAGAAACCATAATTCAGAATACAATTCAATAAAAAGGGACAAAAATTATAAAATAGCATAACAGGCAGCTGCAGTTTTCTAGAACTTGTAGTTCTGTAGGATACTGTATAGAAATTATATAGGTTCATAGGTGTGTACTAGGGTAATAACCATAAGGACCTTTTTAAGCCTACCCATGCATCCTAAATCTCTGGCAAGTTCTGATACCCCTGATAAGTGTAAGCAGGTGATTGGGAGATGAAGCATTTACAGTCATGGGTCTGGGAGATGAACCATTTACAGGCTGCCTGTGTCCATTAGAGACATAAGTGTCAAACCAGGGATTCATTTCCTGTTCCTTATCCAATTCATCAAGTTACACTTGAATTGGGTTAGGAAAGATCTCTGCCTCACATGGATGGGGAGCCTGTTCCAGACAAGGAGTAGTTCCTGGAATACATGCCTGTAGCTCTCCAACAGGTCATATGTACAAGATAGTACAAATTTTAACAAAAGGTATGAATATGTACAATATAAGTAAAACACACTAAGGCAGCAGTAAGATTAGCAGAGAAAGAAAAAGATTGTTCAAGAAAAATACAAGTTGCTGCCTGAGAGAGAAAAATAGTTTAGTGAGAATGTTGAGAGGTGAGACACAAGGAAGGAAGATCATAACTGAATTTAATCAGGGGAGGTCCATGAGCAGAGCCAAGTGTCATTTAACTGTTGCTTTAGATGCTTTTTCAAGTAACTCTTGTTATCTCCTTGTGTAACTTAGTTTGAAGTCATGATGCAGAGCATAGAAATATATTTTTAGTATAATGAGTCACATGCTGTATTTGCTGTATTTCATTTTTTTTTGAGTAACTGATGTTTATCTCTGGAATGAAGACATCTGCTTGGTGAATAGAGAGTGATTAGGTTCTTTAGAGCCGGACGCCTCCCTGGCTTGTGGATAAGGGTATAAGTTATAACTAGTTTTGCATAGTTCAGGGAACAAGACAGTTTGGTTCACTTTAATTATTTCAGAGCCAGGCAGTGATGAACTGTGTATGGGGAAGGCTTTGTTGTATATTGTTCTAGTTTGGTTGTTAGACTGGTTTGTAAGTCGATGTAGATAACAACCTCATAGAGGAGTGTAGGCATACAGCAGGATTGGGCAATGCATGTTCTAGCACCGTCAGGAATGGATTAATCCCGTAGAGGGTGCCAAATTTGTGGTCCCTTACTGCTTGTTTTATCTGGCAATCAAACTTTATATCTTCATCTGTGTACATGTCAAGTAGTTTGAAATGCATTACTAGTACTGTCTTTGTGCTGTTGGATGAGGTTATAATGAAAGAAGAATTCTGAGCAGTGAATTATTTTGGAGAAAATTAGTTTAGTTTTCTTGGGGTTAGGAAGAGTTGATTTTTGTTAAGTCACAATTCATTTGAATTAAATATTTCTTGTGTCTGTTCTTGTAGTTTTTATATGGTTTGGGCAGAGCATGTCAGGTGGGGGTTGTCACTATATTGTACTGTGGTGGCATGCTTACTTGCTATATGGAGGTCTTTTATGAATAAGTTGAATAGTAAAGGTTCAAAGGACTGCATCTTGGGGGACGTCAACTGATACTAGTAGAAAGGATGATTTGCTGTTTTCCCATTTGACTGCCTGTGAAATGTAGGTATGAGAGAGAAAGAGAGAGATGAGACAGTGAGTTTAAAGAAGGAGAGTTTATCTGATGTTATTTGGTGCAAGTCTGTGTCAAATGCCTTTGATAAGTCTCTTAAAAAAGCAGAGATTTGATTACCAGAGTTTCTCTATGTTTAATTTCTCCAACTCTTTTTAGTTTCTAATACCATGACGGGAATAGACACCATTCCTAAGTCAAAGTACAATTAAAGTTCATGAAATTAGTATTGTTTGAATCTTTGATGTCAGCCAAAAGTGCTCTTCGCAGCACCCTCAATGTGTCCGTTGCTCCTACTACTATTGTAACTGTCTGAGCATCTTTCTTCCAGATTGCTCTCATGTCTGCCTGCTGATACCAATATTTTATGATTTTGTGTCTCTCTGTATGCAAGTCATTATAGTCACTGGGTGTGGCGATTTCGATGATCAATGCTACATTTGTCTTTTTTTCATGGACCGCAATATCTGGTTTTCTAGCATCTGTCTTTTGAATTGTTGGTAATGGGTGATCCCATGTGATATAAACTTCTTCAATTTCTATGATGCTTTGTGGCTCATGTTTCCAGTGTTTTTCAGCCACTTCAGTACAATAATGTTTGCACAATCCCCACTGCAACAGTCTTACCACATTATTATACCTTTTGGTATACAGTCCTTCTGCCATTAGTATATCACAACCTGCAACAAGGTGTGCAACTGTTTCCACTTCTATTTTACAAAACCTATATTTGCCTGTTTCTCCCGCATGCATAATGGGCTTTGTAAATCAACATGTGCGTAGCCCACTCTCTTGGGGCATCAATATTAACCTTTCATCTCTTGGTTTGAATTCACCTCTCCTTAACCATTCCTGCATTCATTCCTGATCAACATGAGGTTTTTCCAGGAGTTTTCTATACTTGCAACTATATTTATGCATTTTCCACATTTCTTGCCTTCTCATCTGGTCCTTTACCTTATATTCCTTCTTTTGTTTTTTGGCACATTCAGTTGCTACCTGATTTTTATCTACTTCTGGTTTGATTTCCATTCCTGCTTGACACAATATGCTTCTGCTAGATTAAGCAGAGAAGCCATCTTAGATTTATTCTCCTCATGTTTCAAAACTTTCAGTACATTTGGGTCTTGTGAGGTCAGCAGATATGTGTGGAGTCCCACAATTGCATATCTATACATGTAATCAATTTCAAGGAAGCCCATCTCTCCCTTGGAAAGGGGAATATATAATCCTGGCATGCACTGATTTTTATAAATCATTTGGTGAGCATGAATCATCTTCTTGTTTTCCTGTCTAATCTATCCAACATGTTTTGGGGCCAGACAATATCTTCAAACCTGTAAGTTAGGACAGGAAGAGCAAATTGGTTTTTAGCTTGGATTTTGTTCTTAGATGTCAGCGCTGTTTTCATATTAATTTAAGCCCTCTAAAGTATTCCTTACTAAGTTTTACTCAAATTTGTTCATATTTCTCTATAGTTTTACTGTGCTGATGTAACTGAAGGGGTATTAGTGATTCTGTGGTCAGAGTAACTTATTTTGTAACTGAAGGGGTATTAGTGATTCTGTGGTGAGAGTAACTTATTTTCAGTGATATAGAATAGCTAATATTCTATAATTTCTTGTTTCTGTAGGGTCACCTCTTTTGTGTAAAGAAAGGATATTGGATGTTTTTCTGTAATATTGGTACACACCATTCTTTGATACGTCTGTTTATTAAGATGGAGATTGGGAAGGCTAGAGCATCTTTTTATGGAACAGGTGGGAATTGTATGGAAGGCGAAAGAAGTTGTGTATATGTTTGCTTATGTGGTGGTTTAAGAGGGTAGTGGGAACTACGTTATTGATTACAGAGGTTACAATACCTCTCAAATGTACAGATTTTCACAGAATGTCCATATTTTTGCCTCATATTTCTGTTCCTCATAAAATTTGTGATTTTCTGGATTTTCATGGCAAAGCAGTGAGGACTGAATTCACTAAATAATGACTATCATTTCAGTTTCAGACTTCATATTTTTTTGAAAATGCATGAGACACAAGACCTTTTATTCTAGCAACCTTCTAAGTTTATAAGAGCAATATTTAAAATGTACCCCTATTTTTGGGGCTTTATCCCCCATTACTTTTGGCTTTTCCAGATTTTTTGTGCTAAGAGGTTGAGAGCTATGGAGGCTACGATGATGAAATGAGTAGCAAAGATTTCTGAATTTGAGGGCATTAACTGAATTGTTTTGATAGGTTCACCTGGCTTTAGGAGTTGTGTCATCCTTGACCTAAACATATTGTTTTTGATTAGTTGATTGGGGGGGTTGTATAGTATGATTTTATATTAGCGCTGATCAAGTACTTTGCAGTATTTCTCAGGTATAGGCAATTTTGATGATTTATTGAGGTTTTGTTTTGTTTCAACTTTTACAGGCCTTGTCCCTTTGGGATATAACTTGTTTAGCATGACTAGAGAGTTAGGTGCAGGATTTAATTTCACTGCTATGGATCACATGGAAGTTAACTGATTTATGATACATAGGAAAGTTCTACACAATTCAGATGCACCTTCATTAAGAGGAAATTTTATCAGGTTGTTCTAGTTACATGATTTTAAATTGTTGATGAAACTTTCATTACTAAAAATGCCACATTGCACACATGGTTATAGAGATGTTGTTTCTGAACATGGTTGTGGTTTCTTATATCAAATTTGTCTAAAGAAAATTTATTGTTAGGTGATGTGGTGAGAATCTAGTCTAAGGTTCATTCTCTAGTACCGCTTTTGTTATAGCAAGTAGAAATGGTGAGGAGTAGGTTTTATGTCTTTGGAGGGAGAGTCAGAGTTTATACATAGATAATCAGTGTTGACAACACATAGAATTATTGTTTCTTGGTAGATGTTGGAAGGGACCCAGTAGAAGAGGTCTGCAGCAGTGTTTATATTTTTGTCTGGTGAAACATAAGTTGCTAAAATGTATGTATTTTTAGTTATTAAGTTTTAGGATGAATGTCAGGACTTCAACACTATTGAATTGGGGACAGAGGAGTGTGGCGAGAGAAAGTTCCAGGATGCTTTTTATAGATTATAGCAGCCTCTCTGATCTAACAAAGTTGTAGCAAGGTGGTGTGATTTATTCATCCTTTACTTCCTGTTTTAGACATATTTTTGTGGCCACAATACTGCATGGGGTATAATGGACTGTCTAAGGATGAATATCTGGTAGTTTATTGCAGATACTTCTAAGGTTTATGTTCAGAAGCTATAATTCAGAAAGTATGTCTGAGACTGACATGTAAGGGGAGGTAAGTTATTTGGGAGGTGTGAGAGAGATTTAGGGAGGGGTTGGTTGTGCCTGAGCTGAAGTGGACGACACCTCTCTGTTTTAGATTTAATGGGTAGTAGTGATGGGAAAAGTGTCATTTACATTTATTGCTGTGCTTTAGACGTACTATAAAGTGAATAGATTTTTGTCAGTGGTATCTATTTTTAAAAAGATGGATGTATTAAATGGATAAGTTTGAGCCAATGATAACATGAATGTTGTCCATGTTTAGGAGTGAGCAAGGGGTGGCAGTGGAGAAGTGATGACTTGTAAAGAGTTGGTGATTGTATAATGTGCAATAGGATAGTGGTAAAAAGGGATCTATTAGAAGGGTGTGGTACAGCATTTCTGGAGTTTAGGTGGTACTGGGTGGTCAATTAGTGGATTAATGTGGAGAGGAGAGAGAGTGTTAGACTTATCTGTGAGTATTGTGAGTAATGAAGGTTAATAGAGAATAAAATAAGGAAATGTAGTAAAAACTATGCATTTTCAGGAGTAGCGGGATTGGTTTAGTAATTAGGGAAAAGAAATGGTGGGGAGAGTGATAGTCTAAGTTAGTAGTGGGATAAGAATAGGTAATGGGCTTTAATGGGGGAGATGTTTGCTAATTGTGAAGTATTGATGCTAATGTGGAGAGATGGTGGGAGAGCTTCAGGAGAGGGGATTGGAGTAAGTGGGTGGTATTGTAATGAGATGATTGGCTGAGGTCACGGTGGGAAGATCTTGGGGGTAGAGTAAACTCAAGCATAACAAGGAGGAAAAAAGAAGTGTTTGCCCAACCCTGGAAAAAGAAAATTGCAAAGAACTAGCTGGTATGTGGAGAGAAACAGGTATGTATAGCTAGATTCAAGTAATGGTTGATGGTCTAATGGACTAATAATCTCGAAATGATCAATACAATTAAGTGAAATGAAAGGAAAAGAAGAATTGCTGACCATTGCTACAGAGAAAAAAAACTTTGTAAAAAGGGGAAATAGTCTTAGTTGGGAGCAGAATATATATATATATATATATATACAGAGAGAGAGAGAGAGAGAGACATCCCTATCATATGATAGAAACCTGATTTGACTGAAACTCATTTGACTGAGACCATAAGACTGAAATTTCAAAAGACTGAAAACTTGACTGAAACCCAAAATACTGAATTCGTACATACTAAATTGTAAACTGGACCATATAAAACCAGATGTGGTGGGGGGGGCTACACTTTACACCCCCCAATGTAGGGGGCTGTGCCCCCCACACACCCATAACTATATATAATGCCAGGATTGCACTACAGTGGTGAAAGGGGCATAGCTGTGGCAGCGTGTAGACTACTGTAAGGTAAGTGAAAGGTATATGCCCTTTTCTCCACTGTAGTGCGATCCTGGAGTTAGTATATATAGTTAGAGGAGGTGTGGGGGGCACAGTCCCCCACATTGGGGGGTGTTGAGAGCCTAGCCACCCCATATTGGATGGTGTGGGGGTGCAGCCCCCCACCTAGTCTGGTTTTATATGGACCAGTTTACAATTTATTATGCTGAAATTCAGTATTATGGGTTTCAGTCTTATAGGTTTCAGTCAAGCGAGTTTTCAGTATTTTGAAATGTTAGTCTTATGGTCTCAGTGAAATGAGTTGCAGTCAAATGAGGTTTCTATCATATGCTAGGTATCCATATATATATATATATATATATATATATATATATATATATATATATATATATATATATATATATTTTGGGTCTACTTCACATAATCAAACATCCAAATGTTCGACTTTCATATGGCCGAGACCATATAATCAAACATTTGAATGTTCAAAAATATGAAAAAAATTATTAAAAAAAAAAACTAAACAATGCTAGAAGGGGGGCAAGCCCCCCTGTACCCCCACACCCCTGCTATTTAAATATACCATCTCCAAGATCGCACTACATTGCAGTAAAAGGAAATCTTCCCATTCCGCACTCTATGGAGATCCCCATTCAGACCATTCAAACTTTTAAAAGTTTGATCATATGGTTTCTGCCATATGAAAGCCGAGCTTTTAAAAGTTCGACCATCTGGATGGGACCCATATATATATATATATATATATATATATATATATATATATATATATATATATATAGATAGATATAAATCTCTGTACAATCTGTACCATATCCTAAGTGTAATACAAGGTTATGTCAATTCCTTTTATAAAGTGATGATTTGCTCCTTATGTTTTTGACTTTAATAACACCTCTGTTCATAGGTTCATAGGTTGGTACTAGGCTATCAGCCCTAGGGCCTATACAAGCCTAGCCATAACAATTCCCCGGCTATTTCTTCCCACATTATTTACTTTCCTGAACCCCTGTCTAGCAGGGCGACTGACGTGATCCCTGGGGTGAATTTCCTTTCTCCCATCCAATCGTCAAGGTTCCTCTTGAAGAGGTCCAAAGAGGCACTCTGCTTGACATGTATGGGCAATCTATTCCAGAGTCTGGGGAGTCTCTGGGTCAGGAACCTATCCCTCCAGCATGTTTTGTTTATTGTGATGACAAGGTTTAGATCCCTGGAGCGTGTAGCTCTGAGGGATTGGGATTTCTTTAAGTGTAGCATGTCCAACAGCTCTGGGTTTGACATGGCCTTGTATGTTAAGCAGAGATCGCCTCTGAGTAGACGATATGCGACAGAGTATAGCTGGAGTTTTTAAGGCGGTCAGTGTAGGGCATCTGCTTTAGGCCTGTGATTCTTTTAGTGAGGTATTTCTGAGGCCTTTCCAGTTGTTGCAGATGTCTTGAGAGGTACATACCAAATGGGGCGTTGTATTCTATAATGGGTCTAATGAGGGATGAGTACAGTGGGACAATGACCTCTTTTTTCTGGATGAAAAGCCCTTCGTGATGAGGTGTGCCACATAGAAGGATTTCCTGACTGTTGTGGCGATGTGGTTATCGAAGGTGAGACCACTGTCCACCTGTGTCCCTAAGTCTCTTATCACACTTTCTGTGTTTAGTGTACTGCCACCTATATGGTAATTCATGGATACATGTTTTTTCCCAAAGGGGATAACAATACATTTCTTGGCATTGAGCTTGAGCCCATGGCTCTAGCACCAAGCATCTGTTTCTGTAAGGCCCTTTTGTAGGGTATCCACATCATTTGGGGATTCAGTAATGGCTCCCAGTTTGCAGTCATCTGCAAACTTTGTTAGCCAGAGTCCCTTAGTGTTGACCTGTATTTCAGAGAAGTAGATGCCAAACATTTGCAGCCCCAGGACTGAACCCTGAGGTCCTCCACTTGTCACTTGTCTGGAGCTGGATTTGGAGTCGGCTACTTTTACAGTGTGGGTTCTATCAGTAAGCCATTTAGCAACCCATTGGGTGACATAGGGATTAATGCCCAACTTAGTAAGTTTATCTATGATTCCAGAGTGGGGGGTGGTGTCAAAGGCCTTGGCAAGGTCTAGATAGGCTGTGTGGACCACCTTACCCTTGTCCATGGCTCTGGAGACTGATTCAAAGAAGTCAATCAGGTTCAGGAGACAAGATCGGCCCTTCACAAACCCAAACTGGGTGGGGTCCAAAATTTGAAGGTTGCCAATGTCTTTGTTTATAAGTTCCATGATAATATGCTCCATGGCCTTGCAGATAAGGCTTGTCAGACTGATGGGACGGTAGTTTCTGGGATCCAAGGTGGATCCCCCCTTGTGGATTGGGATAACTGTAGCTCTGCGCCACTCAGTGGGCACGAAACCTGAGCATCTTCTATTTTCTCTTAAAAACTCCAACTATCATAGGTAAACATACTTGGGATTTTATTTTACAATATTTATATTATTTTGGCCTGAGCAAAAGAACTAACTGAACATATTAACTTTTAAAAGAGACTTTGTATTCCACATCCAGGCCTGTGTGTTAGCTTATACTGTGACTTGCAGCAGTCAGATTTAGTCTCCTATTCATCAGGGTTTGCTTGACAGCAGCATTTCTCACAGTATCCATTTTATTGAGAAGGCATGGATTGTCAAAGCTATATGAAAAACATTCATCAATTATTTAGTAGCGTGCGCCTTACTAAGCAAACAAGCCCACACATTTTTATAGTTATATCCATCTTTGAGTATATCATCATTAGTTAAATAAGAACAGCCATTCATGCTGATGCCTCGGTAAGGCTTGAACATCAGATAACCATTTTGAACTACTGAATTTTTTAAATGATTGCATTTGCCACATATATGAATGCACAGCAAGATGGAGATGGGCTTTTGGATGTATCTTTCTCTTAGAAACCCTATAATCTACTATGTCTACCTGAGATGTAGTCAAAGTCAGAGTAAACTTTATTGTCATTTAGAACTACACGTGTAGCCTAAATAAAACTTTGTACATCAGCTCAATTCTTAAGGTTGCAAAGGAGAGTAAAATAACACATACAATTAGAAGAATAAACAGAACTAACACAATACAACTCCCAATACACTCATGAAAGAGCAGAGACATTTACTAAAGACTGAAATACAGAAAGAATACCCTCCCCTAAGTTAAAAAGACTACCCCATTTAAAGTAATACAAAATACACTACAGATTGGAGTGCCTAATTTATTTGTCTAATATTGCTCTTGAGTGGGTTAAATAATACTGACTACGGATATAATAAATAAATATTGCATGTACTTCGAATATATATATACATATGTATGGCACAAAATAAAAACTGACTTATTATGTCTTCAGACCCCTGGGACTAGTGCCCGAGTTTAGAAGTCTAATCACTGTAGGGTATAAACTGTTATTGAATCATGTAATCCTGCAGTGAATGCTGTAATATCTTATGCCTGTTGCCAGATGCTTAAACAGACCTTGCACAGGATGTGTGGTGTCCTGTATTATTTTGGTGGCCTTTTGGATGCTTCTTGCAGAATAGAGTTGTATCGATGGAAGACTGGAAACTGTTACCTTCTCTGCAACCCTCACAACTCTTTGTAGCACTCTGTAACTGTGCAGCTTCCAAGCCACACTGTGAAGCTTTAGGTGAGGATGCTCTCTATTGCACCTATATAGAAGGTGGAGAGGATATGAGGAGCAAGCTTAGCTTTCTCCTTTCTTCAGCTTTCTGAAAAAGTGGAGGAGTTGGTGTGTTTTCTTGACCATCTGCCTGGTGTTTCTTGACCACAAGTGATCCTCTGATATGTATACACCAGGAATTTCATACTTGTAATGCTCTCTTCACTCTCACCATTGATAATGAGCATTAGATGGTGTGTTCTCCTTTTCCTGAAGTCGATAATAATCTCTTTGGTCTTGCTTACATTCAGGTCAAGGTTGTTTCCCCTCACACTAACTGATCAGAGAAGCCACCTCATCAGCTCATCTTCCCCCTTTGTGATGAGTTCCATGACTGTGGTGTCATCAGAAAACTTGATGATATGGTTGGACTTGTGCTTGGCATAGCAGTCGTGGGTCAGAGTGGTGAATAACAGTGGACTGAGAACACATCCTTGTGGAACCCTGGTGTTAATCGTAATGCACTTTGATGTGTTCTTACCCAAACACACACTCTGTGGGCTCTCAATCAGGAAGTCTAGGATCCAGTTACAGAGATGTTTACTGATTCACTAACATTGGGTAAGACACCGATTCAGGTTGTAGCCTGCTATAGATCCCCAACCATGTCCAAAGACTCACACTCCATGTTCCTAAGCACCCTGGAGAATATTAGGGTCCAACCTAATAATCTTATACTGGGTGATTTCAACTACCCCTCCATTAACTGGGAAAACTTTTCATGTACCAATACACTTTCCCAACGTTTCCTGGAATTCATTAATTCCAGTGTCCTGGACCAGCTCATTCTCACCCCCACTAGAGGTAGCAACATCACTGACCTGGTCATTACTAAATATGGGCGGCTGTTGCTCTTCACTAATAGTCAACTCCTCCCTGGTTAGATCTGACCACAAACTAATCTCCTTGGAAATTCACATCCCCGCACCTCGCAAAGTTAACCACCATGAAGAACTTCTCCAAAGCTAACTTTGGGCTCCTAAAACCAGAGGTGTCTAACTTCACAGCACCCATGCAAATGGAGAATAGTTGTATGACTGCTAAATCATACACCAATGCACTATACGAACATGTACACAAATGCATGGATCTCGCCATACCCAACAGAACCAAGATGCTCTCCTACAAAAAAAAAGGAAGCCAATCTAGTGGTCTCCTGCCTTAAACAAACTCTACAACAGAAGGAGGAAACTGATGCAGAATAAGGTAAAGTCCCAAGACTGGAAAAAACTCCCTTATCAGCATCAGCAAAAAGTTGAGATCCCTCATCAAATCCTCTAAAGCTAGCTATGAAAACAGAATTGCAGTAGATAGTAAAGGCAACCGCAAGGCCTTCTAGAGTTATGTAAAGACTTTCCACGGCAAAACCCAGATTTGCTCTATGCTACTGCACAGTGGTACCTCCTATACCAAGCCAACAGATATTGCCAATATACTGGCCGACATATTCAGTACCAACTTTACACCTCTCCCCCACAAAGGACCAATCACAATACCAGTAGATTGCCAGGCACCCAGTATTACTGCTGCACAGGTTAAAACAGCACTATCCAAGACCAAGCATACAGCTTCTATGAGATCTGACAATATCCCTGGCTGTGTTCTATATGAACTACAGAGTGAACTGGCACCTCACCTGTGTACCCTATTCAATCACAGCCTCACCTCAGGCTTTGTCCCTACCAAATGGCACACTGCTACAGTCATCCCTCTACACAAAGGAGGAGCATCTGCAGACTCTGGGAACTATTGCCCCATTAGCTATGGAATGCATCATCATGGACCTGATAAAATAGGATATAGGGAGTTTCAAAACTCTGGATACCACACAGTTTGGTTTTGTGACGGGCAGATCATGCCTGCTCAACTTGGTCGACTTGGTTGACTTCTTTGAGTCAGTCACCAGAGCTGTGGATGAAGGCAAGGTAGTTCATACAGCCTACCTTGGTCTAGGCAAGGCCTATGATACCATTCTCCACTCAGAAATCATAGAAAAACTCACTAAGCAAGGCATCAACCCCTATATCACTAGGTGGCTCACAGATAAAACCCACAGTGTGAAAGCAGCTGACTCCAAGTCAGACTGCAGACAAGTCACTAGTGGAGTCCCACTTGGTTCGGTCCTGGGTTCTCTCCTATTTGGTATCTACTTCTCTTTAGTCCAGGCCAACATGAAGGGACTCTGGCTAACAAAGTCTGCAGACAATTGCAAGTTGGGAGCTATTATTAACTCCTCAAGTGATGATGATATCCTACAGAAAGGACTCACTGAGACCAAAGACTGGTGTCAGAACCATGGCCTTAAGCCCAATGCCAAAAAATGTGTCATCATCCCCCTTGGGAAAAACCTGGTTCCCTTAAATTGCCACATCGATGGAAGTCCACTGAACACAGAAGCCGTTATAAGAGATCTGGGAGCACAGGTTGACAGCAACCTGTCTTTTGACTACCACATTGCCACTGTGGTCAGGAAGTCCTTCTATGTGGCACATCTCATTACTAAGGGTTTTGCATCCAGGAAGAAAGAAGTCATTGTCTCCCTCTACTCTTCACACATTAGGCCAATCATCGAGTACAATGCCCCATTTGGCATGTACCACACTAGACACCTGCAACAACCGGAGAGGCCACAAAAGTACATCACAAAGAGGATCCTAGGCCTTAAACACTTGTCCTATATGGACCGACTCCAAAAACTCCAACTATTTTCTGTCTCATATTGCCCACTTAGAGGCGATCTCTGCTTGACTTACAAAGCCATGTCTGACCCAGCTCTGTTAGAAATGCTACATCTAAAGAAATCCCAATCCGTCCGCACCACATACTCCAGAGACCTCAACCTCATTACCACAATCAACAGAACATGCTGGAGGGACAGGTTCATAACCCAGAAACTGCCCATGCTCTGAATAGACTTCCCATACATGTCAAGCAGAGCAGCTCACTGGCCCTCTTCAAGAGAAATATTGATGAGTGGATGGGAAATAGAAAATTCACCCCGGGGATCACTCCATTGGTTCTACTCGACAGAGGTGCTGGGTGGCACGATGCCAGGGTAATACTATGGGTTTTTAAAGGCTCCAGAGCCATTAGCCTAATACACACCTATGAGCCTATGAACCTATTCCTAAATGTGCCAGTTTTTCTAATGGCTGCATCAGTACCACTGTATTAAATGGAGAGCTGAAGTCTATGAACAGCATCCTCACATAGTTGTCTTTTGCTCAAGAGAAATGTGGAGTGCTACTGATATGGCATCAGTCATGGATCGGTTGGCTCTGTAAGCAAACTGCAGAGGATCAGAGTCAGGAGGCAGGCATGATGATAGCTACTTTTTGATCAGCCACTCAAAACATTTCATAACAGTGGATGTCAGAGAGAATGTTCTGTGGTTGTTAGGGCTGGAGTGAGTGGTTCTCTTAGGTAGTGGGATGATGTTAGTTTCTTTGTAGCATGCGGGTAATTTTGCTATGAAAAGAGAGGTGTTAAATATTTCTGTGAACACTAAGCACCTAAGCACAGTTGCAGCACAGCTTTTTAACACCTTGCCCAATATGTTGTCTGGACCAGCAGTCTTCCTGGGGTTCACTCTCCTTAGCTGTCTTCTTACCTCCTCTGTGCTGAGGCTGAGTATTGCATCCTTCTAGTCAGTGAGTAGCTTTAGTGCCAACCTGTTGTTTATTTCCTCAAATCTACCAAATAAGATGTTCAAACTGTATAGGAATTTGATGCTATCCTCACACTGTGCTGACCTTATTTTTGTAGTCTTTGATCCCCTGTATGCCTTGCCATAGTCTCCTAGCATCCTTCATGTCTTCAAAGTGTCTCTGCACCTTTCTGCCATACTCCCTCTTAGCCTCCTTTATACTCCTCCTCATATTACCTCTTGCTACACTTAGGGCTGCTTTTTCCTTAGCCCTTAGCCCTGTAAGTTGCATTTCTCTCCTTCAGACGCTCATATACCTTAGGAGTGAGACATGGCTTCTGGTTAGCTCTAATAGAGATACACTTAGTATTTGTTACTCCATCAACACGGTTTGAAATGTACGCCAGCACTACCTCAGTATATTCGTCAGTGTCCAGATTCTGATTTACTGTGGCTACCTCCTTGAACATATCACAGCTGGTTCATTCACAGCAGTCTTATAGGGTTTCCATAGCCCCCTCAGGCCATAATCTGATTTGTTTCTTCCTGGGTTTCTCTCTAACCTGTAGGTTGGTGATAACAAGATGGTATTGTGGTCAGAATTTCCCATTTGTGGAAGTTGTACTTCCTTGTAAGCTTTCTTTAAGTTTATGTACACCTTGTCCAGGATATTATCACCCCTTGTAGGAAAGCCCACATACTGATGGTAATGTGGGAGTACTTCTTTCAGATCTGTTTTATTAAAGTCACACACTACCATTTGTACAAAGTCAGAAACCAAGTAAATCCAAACAAAATGTATATCGTCTCCAAGGAGCAGCTATGTACAAAGTCAGGATATTTGCTCTGCAGTTCACCCATGTGATTGCATAGTTTATTTAAAGCCTCAGTGGTATTAACACTAGGTGAGATATACACCACTGGTACACTGACCCCATTCAGCTTCCTGGGCAAGAAAATGGCCTACATTTAATGGACAGGAAGTTCTCACAGTGTGATAGTATGATTTCGCAGTTGCTGCACCATCTTTTGTTAACATAGATGAGGACTCCATCTCCTCTGGCCTTTCCATACAGTGTATGTTTTCTGTCTGCATGAAACAGCATAAAACTTCTTAAGTTTACTGCACTATCATTCATCTTGTCATGCAGCCATGTTTCAGTAATCAAAAATAAACAAGTAATTCTCACCTTGGTTCTTGTTGGAGAGTTCCAGTCTCAAGTAGTCCATCTTGCTATCCAGTGATCTCACATTAGCCAGCAATATAGCTGGTAGTACAGGCCTTTAGGGGTTTGCTTTTAACTTTACATCAATATCTGCTCTGCATCCTCTTTTCCTTGTTATCTGACATTTATTTCTCTTTTTCCTTATCCAGCATATTCCAGAACCTTCTTTTATCAGTTTCAGGCACTTTAGAGTGTGAAGAGTTAAAATACACAGCTGTTGTAGCTCTTTGCAAGTAGTAGGCCCCAGATACTCCACAGACTTCAAGGCATCTAACCAATAACACTTAGATGTTGATTGTTCAATTTCTAGTAACTTCTGTCTACTGTAAGTTATTGTACCTTCAATTGGAAGTGCAGAAACTGATTTTATTGAGATTTTCTGTGCAAAAGAAGACAAAATAAGCATATCTCTAGAATGAGACGACAGCACACAGGGCACTGACATTTTTTTTTTTTTTTTGGCTTTTGGCTTATAATGAACAATGAAATAGCTGCAATTTTAGGCTAGATCTAAAAACAGCACTGTGGTTTAAGGCTTCCTTCTGCTATCTTTCATCAGTGCTACATGTGAAATGCAATAGCTCTCCCATGCACACTATATTTTATATACTAAGTTGAAATGTTCTTGCACATAGCTGAATCTTGGTATATGATGTGGGATTTGTGATTTCATGTTTGTCTTCATAGCACTCAGAGTCATATTTTACACCTTTGTTTACTTCTGTCATAGTGTAAAAAGCAGATGCTCTTATCTCTCTCCCCCCACCCCACCCCACCCTCTCTCTCCACCAACATGTGATCAGCCATCATGTGCCTTTGTGGTCACTATGATACTTACATCTGCTGATATATTTTGTAAAACTATCTGTTCACAGCTAGCATGGATCTCCTAACAGGCACCGGGCTTATACTGTTTCTGTTGACCATAAAAGGAATTAGGTGAGAAAGAGAAGAAAGGATGCACATTTATGAAACATAGTGTGTAATAAACTGATTAAAAAAAACTTCAGGAAAATACTAGCTATGCTCAGGTATCCATATTTAGCCATGGAACTGGTGTGCAGATGTGATTCAGGCAAATTGTGAAACACATTGTGTTAGAAGAGTCATTATACTAAAAGACCATGCAGGTAATCCCCTCAACAAACTCAGAGCAATACCTGAGAGTACATAAATACATGATGCTTTTAGTATCACAGCTATGCCATGCAGGGCTGTACATCAATTGCCACCATAACTGCACAGATTTGGGAGCTAGCAGGCCACAGTCATCATAGTTTTTTGAGATGGGGGTACATAATAGGCAACTATAACACAGTAATGTGGGACAGATTAAAGAGATTTAAGCAGAGAAGCTGCATAATCTAGAAGGCTGGGGGCTGTCAGGGATAACATTTCTAGTGGTGAATTCAAACTACCTTGTGGAGCTGGGGATCAGTGCAGTCCATGGCTTGGACAGAGTAGAGCTGTGGAAGCATGTGGGCACATCCTGATGAGACATTGCATATTATGAGCCTGGTGACTGCCAATTGTCATGACTTGGATGATGCCAATGACTGTTGGTGGCAGACTCTGTGCTCAGTGATTACAGGGAAGGGGTACAACTACTGATGTGCATCTATGTGCAAAGCGTGTCACTCACTGGGGTTTATGGTAGGGCCTATAACAGTGACACTGAATGAGTGACAATGTGGACGTACATATACTTTGGCTGAGACTGCCAATTACTAAAGTACTTCTTTGTCTCAGAGCTAAGGCAATCTCAAAGTTGGAATATTTTAGTTCAGGGGAGATGTGGGGTCTGTCCCCCCACATTAGTGGCAGAAGAGGTAGTTGTACCCCCTGCAAAAAACAACATTAAAGGGAAACATCAGTGTTTAGCATTTGCTCTTCTATATTTTCAGACTTTTTTTCATAATTGCAAGGCTTGCACTTAGTAGTTTCAGAATTACAGTAGGGAGTTATGGCCATGTTTCAGCATATTGTCATGGTAGCCCAAACCCATCATTGCATGTCCTTCCCATGGTTTTCTCATATATTGATTGACTCCATTCCCAGCCACAGGCAAATGGTATAGTGCCATGTGACAGTCATAAGTTCCCAGTTACATGCACACCATGATATTTCCCTCACTGTCCTTGACATCTACCACAGATTTTGTTGTTCCCACTGAAGAAGTCTGCCAAGCATGATTCCTTCCATACCCCTGGAATACTACAAGCCTACAGAAGCTGTATTAAATTCCTGAATTTTGAAGCTGTATTATATGGAGTTGCACAGCCCAATGTTTGTACTTTATATCATGTAAATAACATCTGGCTAGCATGTCAGTTATGTTAATAAAACCATTTAAAATCTCTGTCTGTGAATCACTGCACTCGTGAGCAATGCACTATTCATACATGTCAGCAAGAGCCATGCACATCATGTTGAATACAAGCCATGTGAGCAGCATGCTTGGGCACACAGCATGTGTATGTCAGTACAGCAGTGCTATAGCAGGACAGCCATATCCTCATGCCGAAGTGCAGCACTACAGTCACATGTTAGCACTGAAGCTGATTAAAAGGCATGCATCTGTTTGTGGGGGCTACCATTTTGCTCCTTAAGTTTACCTACTTGAGTGTCCATGTCCACTTCAGGGACTGAGAAATGCAGGGATCTAGTTTATCAAGCCAGGAAGAGCAGGATATTCTTGTTATTCCTGTACAGGAACTATTGGGAGTACTTGCTAGGTGGTCATGCTGCCCCATCACACAAGATAGATGCTTGGTATGAGGTGGCAAGAATGTTCAGTGATGCCACTGACATTACCCATTTTGGGAAGCAGTATTAACATAGGTACAGTGACTTAAAGGGGATACACCCCAACCTGCTTCACCAGTGGGGGACAGAGATTTGACAGAAGGAACCTAAAATGTACTGTAATCATTATTTTCAGTACCATATTTCTTCTGCTCCCTTAATGGCTGAGAATATATACTTAAGAGTTCATCCTTTGTTTAGCAGCACCAGAGGAGCAGGAATCGAACATGACTGGCTCTGCCACTGAAGAACCATGGTTAGGTTGTGTAGTTCCAAATGCGATTCCCTGAACTGTAGCCCCCTCCCCAAAGAACAGCACTTCTGCTCTGCAACTGTGGCAAGCTTTTGCTACAAATATAACAGACAGATTAGTACAGTTAAATCAGTAGTCACTGAGCATGGCAGTGCTTTAACCATAACCTCAAATGCAATAACAACATTCATTTAAGCCGTTGCAATATCTTTACTGCTTCAGAAATGAATGACAGCACTGCACTGCTGCACCACTGCCACCTGATGAACATGCCCCCCCCCGAATACAACCTATGGCTCTGCATAGAACAGCACTTCTGCTAGCAGCAGGGTGTGTATGAATTCTGCTCCAGTGCACTGTATAACTTTGATGTGTTTGTAGCACATGTGTGATCATTTTTAACAACTGCATCCTCCTCCTGCAGATCCAGGTGTGCAATCAGAGGAGGTGAGCCCACACTCACCTCAGTTTGTGGCAGCCACTGCCTCCAGAAATTATACATGCTAGAAGTGACCTAGAGGGGTCATTGGTGCCCTCCACATCTGCTTCTCAAAATTTGGGTTGAATGCTCCTCTCATGAAGCTAGATGAGAGAATTCTCCCTTGGTATCCCCTGTCTCTTTGCAGAGGCTGGTTGCTGCTGAGGAACACTCCCACCTGGATTCCAGCCTCTGCAATGTGGCATAACTGGAGGATTCATGTGACTGTCATGTCCTGTCCATCAGGCCATAAGGGGACAACTGGCCCATTACATAAGTTACACAGAGATGGCTGAATTATTGCCCTTTGGACTAGCCTGGCATCCAGCAACACCATGACCCAAACCATCCCCATCCTGGTCTCTTCTTAACTTATAAGCCATTCTCCATTCCTTGTTCACTATCCAGCTGTCCCCATCAACATTTTCACCCTCTGTGTGCATGTGTCCATACACTGTCCTTGCATAGCTTTTGTACATTTCCTCTGTTTTAGTGTCTGTGTTCAATGTTTGTCTGTCTGTACTTGGTATTTGCTCTGCTCCTTATATCCACCTCACATCTATCTGCTACTACATTCCTCAGCTATCCTTCTTTTGTGAAATTTTAAAAAAGGGTTCTTTCACAACAACAAAAAATAATCTCCCCACCTTTCAGGATCTATATCATGTTATCAAAAATAAAAATGTCAAACTGCATAACAGCGAAAGTGTCGAAATGCCGAGGTCCGTTTTTGAGATCGCAGTACAGTAAAGATTGGGATATTTGCCCTTTCCTCACTGTAGTGCAATCTCAGAGTTGGAATATATATTTAGCGGGGGTTGTGGGGGGGGGGGGCAGCCTCCACAATACTGAATTTTTTGTTTCGGCATTTTTGCTTTTGTGAGGTTTGACATTTTGTGTTTTCGATGTTATGATATAGACGCACCTTTCATGCCATATGGTTACCCTTCTATACTTCTGTCCGCTTGCTTTTCTCCCATTTCCTACTTTCCTTCACATTTCTCTATTTTTTGCCATTTACAGGGATTTCACTTTGCTGTGTGCCCCCACATTAATGTGTCTTTTGGTGATTATACTTCCTTTCATGTTCTAGATGGGGTTACATCCATGTCCTACAGTGCACAAGTGAGCAGGCATTACTTGAGCAGACTAATGTGTCTGCTACCTAGGTAACACATGCTGCTCTATCACTGCTCCTGCTGTCATGCTAGCTGTATTTATCCTGTTATCACCATGTGTCTATTTTGTTATACATTCCAATGCTATGTACGACAATGATAGCCAATGCCTGACATATATCTGATTAGCTGTAAGTCTCTTCATGAGCCAAGCTCTTTGTAAATTAATGCTGTACAGTTGTGCAGTAATTGTCTATGAATTCAAATATGTAAAATACTTTCAACAGATTCACTGTTACATACATACTATACTTACCACAGAGGTACTCTAGATGCCTACTTTTTATTGGCATAAACAACTTTTAAAACAGTCTCTCAAAAAGTAGCAACATTCTAGGGCGCATGAATAAAATTGTGATGAAATGATTCTAAGTGACCATTTGTTGAAATTACTGTTTTAAAAATTGCAAAAACCTCTTCAATGTTTGTGTTGTTGTTTTTTTTTTTTGGGGGGGGGGGCTTAAGATAATCACCTTTAAGTCTTTATTACTTGGTTTGGTATTTGGTATTAGTTTTACATATAAATATGCATTTCCCTGTTCACTTTCTCTGCTAAATTCAGAAAACGTGCCATTTTGAGAACACTGCGCTTGGATTTGTCCACTTAGAGCAGTTATTCTAGGTATTACCATCATTCCCAAGTCAAGTTTATATGTAAGGTAATTACATATAAGGACAAAGACATCCACTTCAAAGAAGAGATTTTTGTTCTGCATCTAAATATCCTTTGACCCCAGTGAGTAGAGTTTTTTTAATCTTGAGTGTCTAATATTCATCCATATCTATCTACACATATTTGACCTTATTTACTATGATATTTGAATAGTCTAGGCTGATTAATATTAGCATAATACTTGTAGAGAAAACTATTAATAAATCTAGTAAGAACAGAATCAATCACTCATAACAATATTGTCTGGCCTTGATTATTACCATTATTCAGTCATTAAACATTACCATTGTTTCTGAGATATACCTGAATAAAATAAAATGGACTAAATCGCAAGCTTTTAGTTGCCCGATAAACATGTTACTAGAGATCTGCTAGTTTACTTAATAATTTATATGCCCTACAGCCACTATGGTGTTATCATTTTAGTAACTGCTGTTAGGTAAACCTTAAGGGACTATCCACTGCATAACTTATTAAATATTGTTGTATGTTTATAGATCTTTACCATTTTTGTCTGTCATGTTCTTGATGACTCAGCATTAAATACCATTCCAAAATAGCGCTAATGACCTGCAGTCTTCATGGCATGTATTAAAGTAAGATATTTTAGCAAATTTGGGACAGTCCAATACTTTTGCTTTTAACAGCTGATCTGAATGGGATGGACTTTATTCAAGCAAGGTCATTTCAACAAGAGTAGAGCTTGTAGTGCAGAATATGTTTCTTTATAATACTTCCAACAAGCTGCTTGTTTGACTGTACATACTATTATTAATGACATATTTTCACATTATTAACATTATAAAATTAGTACAGCTCTTAATAAATGCTTTCTTATAAATCGTTTGTCTGAAAATTTATAAGATGGCATATATGTCAAATGTTGGTAATCATTAAGTTTTATTTCAATTTGGAGCCCAGTGTAATTCTTTTAGTAAAGCTTCTAACTCCACATGAGTGACATTATAAACATTTAACTGTCTTACAACAAATGCTTCAATGAACTCATGTTAACTGAAATGTTTTTGCAAGCAGCTTTTTGCTTTGCTGTACTAACAGAAATATTTAAATAACATTGAATATACGTACTACAAATAAATATTTTTTTTATTCTAGACTGACTCACATTGACAAGAAACTTCAAAGCAAATTTAAGTTCATGATTTGATTATCCTACAGAAAATGTTTATACTACCATAAATGCATACCTGAAAGAAAGCTAAATTATTATTTTGCCACCTGATACATATTCAATATAATAATAAAAATAAAAACACTGTTGATTCATGTTGGTGTTTTGTTTTAGCTAAAAAAATAATCCTGTATTTTGCGGAGTTATTTAAAACTTTTTAGTTTTACCATTTGGAAATCAAATTGATTTGTTATTATTCCTTTACTAACCCTAACTTACTTTTATTTTTTTCCCACAGTAAGCCCCAGACCTTCGTCCGTCTCTTCCCTGAGCGGAATTGTTTCCAGCATGTCAACAGATGCTATCTCTGGTAGCTGCACATCTGTCAACACTGTGTGCTCAGACAGTGATCATCCAGTAAGCCTTAGTTCTTCTACCTCTTCTGCATCTCTACAGGACAGTCACAGCTCGTTTGGGAGTAATGGTGCACTTGGCTCTGCTGCCTATGGCTCCCATTATCCTCAGCAAAATGGCAGTGACATAAGCCTGGATCTCACCCCAGTAACACAGCTTGACAGCCAATCGGAAGCTGAGCACAGTGGGATTGAAGATGGGGCTAAGAGCCCGAGGATTAAATGCCCAAATTCACCCTGGTCACCGTTACTGAGCAAAGCTAAGGAGTCAAAAGGAAAACTGTCTCATGTTGACCGAGTTGTGATGGAAATTGTTGAAACAGAACATGCCTATGTCAGAGATCTGAAGAGTATTGTAGAGGTAAGGCTATAGAACTATTGTTTAAAATTTCATCTTTATTTCAAAAAACTAGAGTTTGCATTCTATGTCACTATATTTTATATAGCATGATTTTATGCAAAACATAGAAACAGGATAGAGAGGGCAAACAACTGTCTTTAAAGTGCCAGGACTGCTTTCACTATAGCTGTTAGTCCCGATTCAGAGATATACAGACGGTAGATCATTAGCCTTGCAGAGATATAGCGAGGCAGTAGAATAATCAAAAAAACAACAGACATGAGATATTGATAATTCCCCTCTTAATAATAACTGCAATATAATCTAGAACTGTAACACTTAATTTAGAAACATAAATCAGTTTGATCTATATGTAAAGTGTAATCATTTACATTCAAGTGTTCCAGACTAGACATCTTTGAATACTGAGAGATGAAAAGCCTCAGATATTTAAGTGCTCATACATATTTTGTCTGCTATATACAACTACAACATTATATTTAATTCCTTTGTAAAACAGCAGTTACAGCTAATGCCTAGACCTGTGCATCAGCAGTAAAATATGTTATAGTCTATCAGCTGTAGACACTTGCAAATGTATTTTGTCCGCCATAAATATAGGTGCATGGAAATAGAATATATATATATATATATATATATATATATATATATATATATATATATATTAAAAGCATGCAAAACTACTGGTTCAAGGCTGTATTTCTACGTGTGCTGAGAGTTATCCAAGTTTCATTAGCAGTCAGGCTACAATAAATGCAGTGGGAAGGCAGATTCAAATGAAATCAAAGTGTTCAGAGGCAAAAGTGTAAATTATTCTTTTAGTATGGAACAAATGGAAAAACTGTGGAAAACTTGCTAGCAACTTTCTGATATCTTAACTAGGAAGCTCACAGCATGATTAAAGTTTGTCACTTTAAGCTTATAAAAAGTTTTTTGATGTGTCAATATGACTCAGTATTATTTCCCACAGATATTAGTTGTAAAATGTTAACAATGATTGCATGTTTGACCTTTCGCTGTGGAACATCATGGAACTTAAGAGTTTTTTAAGACTCAGAATGAGGTAAGTTTCTCATAATGAAATATAATCAGGAGATACTGGCAAAAGCAAGTTCTGAATGCCTACTTATCAAACAGTGAAATTATATTTTATGTAGGAACTTATCATGTTAGGATTTAAAATCAGCCAAACTGATGCTGTACAGAATAACCATACACAAAAAGAGGTAGAAATTTTTACTTAAAGTTCTTAGCAACTTGAACTTGTCTGAATTCTGAGTTTTGTGGAAACCAAAGATAGTTAGATAACAGCCCATAAGTATATGGCTTTTCATCTGCTAGTAACTTTACACACACACACACACACACACACACACACACACACACACACACACACACAGATATATATATATATATATATATGTATATATATATATATATATATATATATATATATATATATATATACACACACACACATACAAATGTTTCAAGCACGGGCATTAAAGCCCTTCTAGCATGCCAATATGCCAGAACACTTGTTCCCATAATAAATGTCCAGGCTGTTCTTAAAAATATCTAAACTAGTACTTGCTTTAATGTAATTTGGTAGTCTGTTCTAAGCATCAGCTACTCTGTCAGAGAACCAATTAGTACATTTCTCATTCCTATAGAATCTTATACATAGGTTATCTGACGATTCTCTAGTACTTTTTGATAACCCAAAACATTCCCAGAGGTAGTTGTCCCTAAATGCCCTATATACCTGAATAAGATCTCCTCTTAAATATCTGTAAGAGACACTGTACAAGTTCAGATATTTTAGTCTTTCATAACAACTTAGATTTTCACATCCATGGATGACCTTAGTATATTTCCGCTGCACTCTTTCAAGTTTATTCAAGCTTGTTTTCCTTTAGGGTTTCCATATTGTTTTTCCATAATCAAGTTTGGGTCTAATGTAACTAACAAACAATGACTTCATTATGTTTGATTTCCTAGACTTTATAAATCTTTTTATACAACCTAGCTATCATTAGCCAACTGGTTGATATGATTAGAAAAACTCATAGCTGAATCTATCCATATACCCAGGTCCTTAAATGAGTCTACAGTTTCAATCACAGTGTGCTGTATTAAATATTTACCTTTCAGTTTATGACTCCCAAATCTCATATGCTTAGTTTTTGATGTATTTATCAACATATTATTCTCCTGTGCCCAAATGGTCAATTTAGTCAAATTATTTTGCAGACATCCCTTATCTGTAACACTTGTAATCAGTTTACCCAATTTCAGGTCATCAGCATTTAGACTGTAGAACACATCAGATGGAAAAGTAAGGTCTGAAAGATACAATCTAAACAAGTAAGGGCCTAGTACAGAACCCTGTGGGACACCTTGACTGTAACCAAGGATTTCACCTGTCCAGTTGGTGTGTGATACTTGCCATGTCCGATTTGTAAGCCATGGAGCTATCCATCTTATCAACAGTACATCAATACCTAGTTGTACTGATTTATTGATCAGTGATTTGTGCATGACCTTGTCAAATGCTGAAGTTAAATCTATATAAAATCACATCACAGTACAATTTTTCATTCATAGCTGTTATTATATCGTTATAAAACATCATGTTACAGGTGGTAATAGATCTATTTTCAACATATGCATGCTGATATATGGTTTCTAGTCCCAATCTATCCAGTTGTGACAATAACTTATCCAGTATTACCTTCTCCATTATTTGTCCACAACATGAAAGTAGACTCAAGGGTCTATATGATTTTGGGTTTGTCCTACTCCCCTTTCCCTTAAAAATGGGTTTAATAAGTGCATGTCTCCAATCTTGAGGAATCTCCCCATATTTATATAACCTAGTGAATAATAGATGTAATGGCAGTGTAAGTTCTTGCTTAAGTGTTCCCAGGTCATTGTTACTTATTCCATCTCCTCCCTGTGCTTTGTTAGGATCCAGTTTGCACAGTTCTTTTTCAATATAATCTAATTTGATTCCAGTATCTGGGGTTACCTGGATATCACTAGGACAACTTACCACCCCTTTTGTGGAGCCAAACTGTTTTGCATAAGATTTTGTAAATATATCTATAATCTGTTGTGTCTGAGAATAAATTTTAGAAATCTGCACACAGTTTATCAATTTGTGTATCTTTAATCCTTCCACATTTTATGTATCTATAAAACAGGTTTCCTATTATGCTCAATGTCTTTATATAAATTGTCTTAAATTTTTCTTGATCTTGTTTAACACTATGCTTAATTTGTCCAGCTCGTTTATTTCAGTTTTCAAAGTTGTAGTTCGACTGCTCTTCCATTTCTTATATTTTTTGTTTCTCACCTTAATCAGGTATCTTGTTCTTATGGAAATATAGCTCCCTGATGTTGCATGCCTAGATCCTGATGTTAAACATTTTTTGGACTTTTTGCACTCAAACAATTTCTCTTTCAAAACTTTCCACATTCCATCTGCAGTTTTTCCACTGAACACCTCACTCCAGTTACTGCTATATAGTAACTGTTTTGCTTCCCTATAATCTGTAATTAACCTTCTGTGCATTGGCTTAGATTTCAGTTTGACAGAATTATCTAGCAACAAATTAACCTTTATGACCGCATGATCACTGCACATCAATGGTGGTAAAACTTGACTTGAAATTACAGTAATTTCTTTGGAAACACAAACAATATCTAGTATATTCTGTCCCGTGGTAGGTTTTTTTACAATCTGAAGCATTTGTTGTTCCTGAATATACTCTGTGAATAATTTCTTTACTTTTTGTCTTTTCGACTTTTCCTGGTTAGGGGTCACCACAGCGGATCTTTGGTCCGCTAATGATTGGCAGTAGATTTTTTTTTTGTGCCGAGTTGCCAGCCCGACGCCCAACCTTCAGCGAAGGCATGCCCATTCACGTATGCCTTTCGGAGGCCACTCGACCGCGGGGAGGACATGCAGACTCCACACAGCAGGCACTCCAGCCGAGAAACGAACAGGAGAACCTTTTGCTGTGAGGCAACAACGCTACCGCTGTACCACTGCTGCTTTCATTTCTGTTGAATCAATATTATTTCAGTCTGTTTCTGGTAAGTTTAAGTCCCCCACTAATATTATTCTTCCCTCCTGTGTTTCATGCAAGAAATGTATGAATTCCTCCAGGTCATCTGCACTTGACTTTGGTGGTCTGTACACTCCAACAATTGTTATATGTTCCAGGGTTGTCTTTATTGTCATAGTTACACAGTTTATAGTATTGGTGTTATCGTTGAACATGTAATAATCACAAGTCTCATAGCTATCTTTAATCCCTGTCATAATACCTCCACCTGATTTTTTGTTCGAATGTCTGTTACAGTAAAAACATTTATACCCTGACAGAACTGCTTTCCAGTCATTGCTCTTTAACCATGTTTTACAAACTATAACAACATCAATCTTGTGGAACGTAACAAATTTTCTAATAAACAAAACTGTATTATTAATGCTCCTAGCATTAACAACCATCAGAGATGCATCAAATGTTGCTATCTGTGAACTGTTACATTTTTGACCTGGCAAAAATCCTGGCTAGTGTTTGTCAAATATTGCAAAATATCTGCTGCAAAAATTCTCTTCCCTGATCTAGACAAATGCATACCATCCTGTCTGAACACGTGCCCAAAAGAAGGCTTGGATGCCCTACACATTTCCATTTTTTAAAACAGGACATTTTTTCCATGTAGGTGTTTATCCAAAAAATGTATTCATTCCCAGTGACCTGACTATTCTTTCTATAGGTGATTTGAGAAAAATATTTCCTAACACCAGTTCAAGCTGTACTATCTAGGAGGGCTATCAGTTCCCGACTAACAGGCAGAGAATCTTTGTTGGTGACATCATTTGTACCAACATGAATAAAAACAGATCCATGCTTCCTTACATTCAGGCGTTCCAAGGCTTGTTTCACATCTTCTAATTTTGCTCCAGGCAAGCATAACACTACTTGATGTTCATTATTATCTCTGCAAATATAAGTATCATTTCCTCTATTAACTGAATCTCCAATTACAAGAATATCTTTGCTGACCATCTCTGAAGAATCTTCAGCTTCTAATACAGTCATTTCTGCTCTATAAATTGTTACGAAGGATAGATCTTTATCACTGTTAGTCTTATTAATTCCACTGTTTTCATTGTGTTTTAAATTCTCATCCAGCTGGCATTGTAAATCCACAGCTTGAGCCATGTAGTCAACATCTGTCTTTCTCTTCTTTGTTCTTACAGTAATGTTCTTCAATCCTTCCACGTTCAGTTTTGATTTCTTCCTTTTCACCTGCCCCTTCCCTCTTTTTTCTACCTTTTCCATTGGAAATGTGATGCCTTTTTCTGTAGACTGAGGATTTTCTGATAGACAGATCTCTTCATTTCCTGTCACCAGTGTGTTACATAACAAAGCAGTGCTCTTTTGACTACATATTCTCTTTCCTTTACAGTCATTAGTCAGTTTCTTTTTCTTCCTTGTTGTTTGTTGTGAACTTCCTTTCTTTCTTTTTTTGTTTCCTTCTAAACAAACAGGATCCTCAGATTGCTGAGTACTTGCATCCACAATTCCATAGTTCTCAGGGCCATCATCATGTTTCATAGGGGTTGAATGTTCTTTGCAGACAATAGATGCATCATTTCCTAAATCTGTTCTATTTGTTCTATGCCTAACATTATTTAGTTCATCAGTCCAGTCATTAATATATGACACAACAGTTCTCCAAGCCACGCCAATTGCACAAGTGCAGTCATCATTAAGTCTAGATTTACTTCTAACAATGGTAAGCAAATCATCCAACTTTTGACATGAGGAACAAAGATTACCAGTGTTATCAGCTGTTACCTTTAAATATGCATAGCACTTATTACACTGTACAAGATACTTGTGCATTAGCAAATCGTTAATTATTTTATTTATTTCTTTTTATTTTATTTTACATTTGTTGACCAGGCTAGTCTAACTGTATACATGTCCATTTTCAGTAGAGGCCCAAGGAGAAAAGCTCCACTACATAAAATTCTAAAGGAAATACAGTAATATTTAATACAATACTATAAAGTAAAATACATAATCATAGTTGTTACAAATGGACTCTTTTAGAGTCCTTTCAGCAGTGAAAAAGCTCCACTACCTAAAGATTCTAAAGATTCTAAAGGAAATAAAGTAATATTTTAATACATTACTAAAAAAGTCAATACATAAAGTTGTTACAAATTGATTAATTTAGAGTCATTTTAGCAGTGAAACACAACAAAAAAAAACTCTGACAAATGACAGAAAAATTAGTGGACATTCAGCAGACACTCTGTGCTTATCTACACAAGCTTGATATAAAAGAGAGATAGATAATATTGGTTAGAATGAAGTTTAAAATAAGTAAAACTAAAAGGGGTTCTATTAGTAGTTGAGACAGGTTAATCAGGGTTAGAGCAGGAGCAAAGCCAGTGTGTTCTAAGATATGGTTTCAGTTTGTGTTTAAAAAGCTTTGTTGAGGACAATGACAGAAGTTCACAGGGAAGTTTGTTCCAGTTCTTTCCCACTGTATTAGAGAAAAGGAAGTCACCTGCTGAGTTGTTTGCTTTGGTAGTGTTAACAAGTAGTTTATGCGATGAGCGCAGTGTTTTGAGATTGTTGTAGGGGGTGATAAGGTTAGTGAGCATTGCGGTTTTAGAAAGTTGATACAGGATCTTAAGGGCAATGGTCAGGTGAAAAATGCGGAGGTGGTTTTGTAGCTCTAGCCAACCTAGCTGTTTTAGATTTTGACAGTGGTGGGTTCCAAAAGGTAAGTCAGTGGCAAATCTAGCAATGTTGTTGTAGGAAATTGCTAGTTTGTTAAAGTTGTTTTTTGTTAGATTAGTATAGATAGGTGAGGCATAAAGGAGTGTTGAGGTTAGGTGGGTTTGTGCAACAGTAGTTCAAGCTAAAGGAGTGAGGAAGGGTCTGATCCTAAAGAGGGATCCTAGTTTTTGATTCACTATTTTTATTGTATTGTTGATGTGAGTATCAAAGTTAAGATTCTTGTCTATTGTTATTCCTAGTAGTTTGGTAGTTTGATCTGGAGATATGAGAGTACCATTATTAGATACGACTGTGAAGTCAATTGGAGAGGGCTTGCGGGTAGGGGTACAAAGCAAGAGTTTTGTTTTTTGGGGGTTCAGAAGGAGGCATCATTGTAGAAACCAAGTTTCGACTATACGGAGAATTTTCTGGGTTAGGGTTTGTAATTCGGGTGTTGTAGTCGTAGAGCATATTAAGGTGGAGTAATCTGCATATTGTATGCAGGTGGCTTGAGGAATTGTCAAGTGTAGGTCATTGATGAATATAGAGCATAGGAGGGGTCCTAGAATGGAGCCCTGTGGGACTCCTAGGGTAATAGGTAGGAGGGTAGATATGTTATTGTTCCAAAGCACTGCCTGCTGCCTATTATTTAGGTAAGATTGGAACCATTTTATTGCTTGGGTATCTAGTGAAAGAGATTTAAGCGTGGTTATGAGAAGATGATGGTTTACCATATCAAAAGCTTTAGACAGATCATTAAATAGTGCAGAGGAGAGAGTGTTATTGTTGTGGTTTTTGTTAATGCAGTCTGTGAAGGATAAGAGGGCAGTGATAGTAAATGGTCTAAAACCATGTTGACAGTTTGCAAGAAAGCTATTCTGGGTTAGGTGGTTCATTAGCTGTTTGTGAATACACTTTTCCATTATTTTAGCCAAGGGTGAAAGTAATGCTATTGGACGATAGTTAGAAAATTCATTACAATTACCGCCTTTGTGGAGGGGGATAATATGAGAGATTTTCCAGATGGATGGTATGGCTCCTTCACTAATGGTTCTATTTATAAGTATAGAAATGGGATAGGCTATGGTTTTAGCTGCTTTTTGCAAATAATAAGCAGGTAACTGGTCAGCTGAGGGGGTGAAATGTTTAAGCTTTTGGATGAGGGTGCAGATAAGGGATGTTGGAACTGGTTGCCATTGAAATGAATGTAGAGAGTTAATTTTGGTGGTTGGGAGATTAGAGCTATTTGGAGATAGCTGGTTAGCAAGAGATTGGATTGCTTCTGTGAAGAAAGAATTAAAGGTATTGACAGTTTGTTTGGGGATGTCAAGGTTACTGCCTAGCGAGGCAGGCGTAGCACAGTGCCCAGGGTGAAGAAGCATATTAATGCTAGCCCAGAACTTTTGTGGTTTATTTATAATTGTTTGCTGTAGCTGGCAGTAGAAGTTCTTTTTATCTGAGAGAATAGCTTTTTTGTACTATTTCTGATTTGTCTAAATATCTGCTGGTCTGTAGGGTTTTTTGAAGTTCTCCATTTAGACCAATATTTGTTTCTCAAAAGGATTTTTGCCGAGTTTCCCTTGTAAGCCATGGGGCAAGTTTAGTCTTGTTCCTGATAGTCTGCTTTGGTGCATGGCGGTCAAGGATAGCTAGGAAATTTGTGTTAAAGTAACTAACAGCTTCATCAACTGGGAGATGTTTTAGGGGAGACCAGTCACAAGCAGTAAGTTCACTTTGGAAGAGATCGGGGTTAAAATGTTTTTTAGATCTTATTGCCCTGTATGTGATTGGGTTAGGAATATCAGTCTTTTGCCTGATTATATAAGTCAATGCGTGGTCATCGGGCAGTGTTCCTACCTTATAGGTTTGTTGGTGGTTATTTATAAGAATCCAGCCTAATATGCTTTGTTTGTTGTTGGGTTTGTTTTTACGGGTTGGGGAGCTTATGGTTTGAGAAAAGTTATAAAGGTTAATTTGAACTGTAGGTTGTTCAGAGCTACAGCTTATCCAGTCTATATTGAAGTCACCTAGGATTATGGTTTCTTGTGGGAAGTTTGTAGAAAGCCAGCTAAGGATATCTTCCAGAATGTTGATATTATTACCAGGTGGTAGGTAGATACAGATGATGTTGGGTCTGAGGAAGTCTGTACACTGTATCGACGAAAAGCGCTTCATTAAACCAGTTGTGACCAGCTTTCGCTTGTGGTTTTTCCTTTTGCCCAGCAGTTCTTTTCTTTGGATTTGTCAGTGGTTCGTGTGTTTATTTTCTTGGTTTATTTATTAGCATTGAGTTGAAATTTAGAGATAAGGATTTCTGAATTGTTATCTAGTGGAGATTTATATTATAGAGAAGTAACCTGTAATCCTATTTTATAGAGGATAGCTACCCCCCTCCTTTCCCGATTTTATGGTCTAGTCTCAGGATGTCATATCCTGGGGGAATGATTTTGTTGTCCTGTGTTTTGGGCTTTAGCCATGTTTCTGTTAGGCATAAAATATCAAATGAATGTATGTCCAGAAGTGCGTGGATGTGGGCAACTTTATTATTTATGCTTCGTATATTAAGATGGGCTATGATAAGAGAATTTGGGAGTTTGGTAAGGATATTTAAGCTAGGGGTGCTGGGACTTTGGGGTTGAGTAGTTACATTATATTTAGGGCCTGGGTTGGGATGAATACCACCATCTATAAAGGAATGGAGTTTGAACCTACATAGTGGATTTGAGAGGCTGTAGTGTTGGTTAGTTTCTTTCTTACTTTTACAGTGGTTGTATTTGATGTGGGCCATATGATGATACCTAGCTAGTAGGTAGTTAGGTAAGACTGTTATATTTATGTGTTGTGTGGAAATGGTGGGGATTAGTTTGGAGGTTTGCTTAGGAGAGTAATAGAAATGTAGGAAGCTGGGATGATCATAAGTGATTAGCAGGTAGGCTATGGTTAGGATAGATAGAAGTGTAAGATGGAGCATTAGTTTAAGTTGAGCTTATTGATGTGGTTTAGGCATATTGATGGAATGTTATGTTTAAAGTTTGAAGGAAGGAATTTTAATTAGACAGACTAGGGAGAGGTAAGTAGCTTAATACCAATAATTAGGCAATAGAAGTTTTGGGATTGGGTGTTGGTTAACGTTCAATGACTTTAGATAATTGGTTATTGGGATTGGTTTATCTGGGGATGTGGGTGTGGTTACAGAAGTATAAGGTTAGGACCTCTGGGGGTCGGTGGGAATTAGGGTAGGGTAGGGGAGTGTAGTGAGCCCGCAGGGCGAATGGAGCAGGAAGAGACAAGAGTAGGGCTAGGCTAGAGAAAAAAGAAAACAATCAGTGAAAGGCTAATTCTTGTAGGAGAATTAGTTTGATGGTCTGGATAGAGTCCAGGGAAGCAGTAGTGGTGTCAGTAAGAGACTTTGTTTTACTTTGGAGAAGGTAATGATAAATATGATGGGTAAAATCTAAGACAGTGGGATAGCCCTATGGAAGGTGGACTAGGTGTGGATACCACCTAGTGGCTGGAAAAGATATACTTGTAAAATTTAATTTTTATTAAAAGTTATATATGGGAAGATAGCTTAAATGGGATATTGGAAGACATATAATAACAGGCTTGAAAGTATTAAACAAATGGACAGAGAGATAGTGATGACAGAGGGTAGTGAGGGGATATGGCTGCTGGTTATACTAGTTAGGAAGTGTACTTTAGACTGCTAGAAAGTAGTAGTTACAATAAAAGCATAATAGCCTGGTTATTAGGAAAATTACATACTTTTTGGCTTCCTTTCTTGGAAGGGTACAGAGATATATGGTAGTTAGGTGAGACAGTAGGAGATTATTACTGGTATCCTTTACATCAGGCAGTAAGATTTGACTCCTAGACCAGGATAGGCAAATTGAGGAGCGTGGAACTTTGGGAGAGAGTGAAGTAGCTGTAGTGAAGAGAAAAAAAGAAAGTCTTTAGAAACCTAGAGAATGCATAAAGTGTTAGGGAAATAGGACAAAATACTATATAAATTCACACCGTAATGCAGTAATAAAAAATAATAGTATAGCAGGTAATCTAGCTGCCAGATCAAGTTACTTAGGTTGGTGTATTAAGGTAAGGATTCTAGAAAGAAGCTATAAAAGACCTGTACATATGGTACACAGTATTAAAAAAACAGTTGAGTAATGCAATTTTAGCATACTTAGCATTGTACATATATGTTAACTCATAAATATAACATTTAACAAAGCAGGTCACAGCATGAGCTGGAAATGCTGCTGCTACCATGCAATTCTGGACAGTACATAATAGTTTTAAAAAAGAAAAACATTCTTCTTATCAGACATATATGAATAACTTCTTAAATGTGCACCAGTATTAGAGTGGATGCTGTTTTCTATTGAAAAATTCCGTAAATGTGCTAGGTCACAGCAAAATACGCTGCTTAGAACAGTGTAATAGCTAGGTTAAGTATAGGTTTATTAGGTGGGTCCTTTAAGTTAGTTTTGATAGATAATTGAATTATAAGGCAAAATAAACAAACATAACATCCCAAATCCTAGTGATAATAGTAGTGGCTATTTCTAGCTTTTTATTGCTGAGGATTCACTGATTAAATTATGGTGACCTGTAGTGGCTCCATGAGGGTGACGCACTAGTAAAGGACATGCCAATTAGAAATAAGGAGCACCGAAGTTCAGCAACAGCCTTGAGCAATTAACCTTAGTTTAATACAAGTTTTAGTCTTTCAGATAGCCTAGAAGCAAACAAAATTCTTTTTAATAATCCATAATCTAGATTCGCCCAGGCGTTCAGCTTCTGAGCATTCTCAGGAGAACTTCGGTATTCACTAATATCATCAGGCTGAGACAAGCGAACAATGCTGTGTGTATTAATTTTGCTAGTATGTGCTAGTGTTCAAGTAAGTTAATGTCTTTCTAAATGATCAAATATTTAATTAGTTCTAGCTTTAAATCACCAAACATTCATTGGGCAAGTTGTGATAATCACAAGCATTAAAGCAACGTAATGCCTTTTAAATGATCTATAACCTAATTAGTTCAAGCATTAGATCCCCGAAGATTCATTGGGCAGATTATGATAATATCTAGATCCAGCAGGCTTAAAATAATCATACATGCTTTTCTTAGACAACTTTGTTCTAGTATGGATTAGCGTTCTACCTCTAAAGCATTCCATAAAAAAACAGTAATATCAGTAAAATCAGATAGTATCTAGATCCACCAAGCTTCAATTAGACATAAACATCTTTCCTAGATGTATTTGTTCTAGTAAGGATTAGCATTCTACTTCTAAAGCATTCCTTTGCAAAAAAAGCGGTAAATGCTAGTGGCTCCACGTGGATTACGCAGTTGTGAAAAACACTAAAGTTATGGTTATAGCAAACCTGTACAGTAAACATCCACCACCTCTATAGAATAATTTACAGGAAAAAAACAGTCTGTGCCTCAGCAGTACGTAAATGCTACTAAACAAGATACATATTTGTTTCAGCAGTATGATAAACACAAGTCTGTAAAACAACATTTCTCTGCTCACAGCAGTAAGGTCACTGGAACCAGGAGCATACAGCAGCCAAGGGAAGTAGTAGATACTAAGGGATGGCGCCACGAGGGGCAATAATATTTAAAGGGTTAAAAGGGATGTGAGGTGAAGGAAGGGAAGGGAGGAGAGTAGGTGTAGATGCAGGTAAAAGGGGAGGAGATTGCTTGTTAATGCAGGTATAGTAGGAGGGGCTGAAATGGTACAGTGTAAGATAAACTAGGTAGTAGGAGCAGGTATGAGGAAATAAAGTAGCCTAGGAAAAGGAGTAAGGAGATAGTGAAAATGAAAAAATTTCTATTCAGATATCAGAAATATGGCAGGTAAAAAGATGTAGGAAATTAGCGGAGAAAGATAAGTCCTAGTCATGAAATATAGAGACAGAGACAAGAGTAGGGCTAGACTAGAGAAAAGAGAAAACAATCAGTGAAAGGCTAAAGTTAATTGCATACTCATTTAAGGAATCCATATTCAGATTTAATTGAATAAAATATTGCAAAGGAAAAAAATTGCACAAAGTCAGCAGCAAAGAATTCAAAGGAACTTAAGTCAACTTCTATGACAAAAATTATACCAGCAATATCCATCTAAGTAATAAAATGCAATAAAGTTGTTCTGACCATACAAGTTCTACCAGCCAGACAGAAGTTGTAATTTCTTAAGCTCGCAGTCACAACTCCTTTTAACAGTAAAAATAAATAAAACTTTTCTTACCAGTCAACTCCACAACAAATCACAAACCAAGACAACATTGTTTTGATATGCTCAGCATTTTCCTCTCTGCAGTATGTGTAAATTTATAGCTGTCTAGGCCCCTTGTGGTGGCTAAAGCTTGCCTGTCCAAAACCTATCCCTTTCTCACAACCAAAAGAAAAACTAAAGGTAAAACAACAAAATATGAATCAAAGTAAAGCTTGTTAATAAGCAGTCTCTTCCTACCTA
>NC_056725.1:671033455-671133455 GCF_019279795.1 Protopterus annectens | reverse complement strand
TGCAAAATGTATTCCCCAAAAGCAAACTCTAAGCTTTGATTGAAGCATTTGATTAGCCTAAATATTTAATGATTGTCTGTTTCTGTGCCTGTGGTAACAGCGAAGTTAAACCCAATAAGGAAATAAATTAATCCTTTGAATGCTTCCTACCCAGTCTTAGTTAAAACAAACCAAAATGTGAATTTGTGACTTGCCAAACATTTCATTAGACAGTGCTAGATAGAAATATTTATTTCACTAATAAAGTCATACAAGGTAAATGATAATGAATGTGATCTGATGTTTTTCTCATAAAGAAAACCTCTATGTATCCTTTTTATTTAGAGTTATTCAGCTTTGCTCTGCCAAGCTAAACAATGTTAAACTGATGCAGTTCATTTTGGAAATCCACCAGACAAGATGTCTAGTTCCACATATACACTTACTGTAACTTATAACTTCCTTTTCTCAAAACCAAGAATTAGCGAATGTTTTAAGAAGTGGTTTGGCTTGGTGAATTTTCTGACATATGGGTTGCAAAACTCTGGATGCTGCAGTCTGAACTTCTTTAAAACAGGTTCTTAAAAAAAGATTTATTTACTTGCATTTGCGTTGTTATACATAGCACTAGATGAACCAGAAAATCATACAACATACTAAACTGACTTACATTCAATGTCTGGTTAAAAGCAGTAAGCTTTCAACATGTATGTAGATACATAGATTTTTTTCTGGAGTAGTGAACTTAAATAAAAACAAGCCTCTGCACAGGGAAACAAAATGACGGAAACGGTTCTGAAAGGCATCGTTGATTATATTTTCATTTCTGTTTGAAAAGATGAGTAGTCTTTGAAGTAAACTAAATTAATGAGGTGTTGTAGGCTTCTCTATAGTCTTATGATGGTTGTTATTCCCTGCTGAGCTGCAGTATTTCCAAATAAATGAAGATGCATCTAAATGCTACAAGTTTGTTTAAGCATTCTTGTTTTTCTTTTGACTATTCACACAGCCAGGACCATTGCATTTAGTTATTTTGCCATGTCCTTGGGGCTGCAGCCTTTGAAGGTACTCTGAATTGCATATGTAGACTGATATTTTATTTGCTTTCCTTCCACAGGCCATGCAGTACTCTTATAACTACCAAGTGGATTGAATTTCAGCACTATGGGGTAACATATGAGAAAAAGGCAGGGGCAGCATTGGGTTCAAGCTATAAATTTAAGGAAGCTAATATTAACCAAACCTTAAGGACAGGCTAAATAACAGGCCCTAGGATGTGTGAAACAGGATGCCATAATGGTGGCAATGGTAGTGGCATAAGGAATAATACAGAGTAATCCTTTAATGTAACCTTGGATGTATGGAGGAAGAAGGCCCGTCATGAGGGAGGGAGCAGTTGCAGAGTAGTAGTTGTAAACACCAGACATACAGTACTAGACAGGTGACTGTTTTTCTGTTGCAGGCTTATACATGTACAGGTGTTATTATAGCAATAACCCACGCCTGGGTATGGGTAATGCTAAATTTACCCACGGTTGGCGTGGTTTGGTCCCGAGGGCGAAGCCCGAGGGACCAAACAAAGCCAACCGTGGGTAAATTTAGCATTACCCACACCCAGAAGTGGGTTATTGCTATTATACCGTGACATTATTTAAGAAAAGAAACTGTTACTTTTCTTAAATAATGGCATAGTATAATGCCTGTTTACTGCCCTTCCGCAGATGTCTGGCATCCGCGGCAGTTCTGATGTACTGCGCGCCTCAGAGCTGTGGGCAAAAGCAACGGAGAAAGCAAGATCTCCGTTGCTTTTTTTTAGTGTCTCGCTATGTTAAATGAGTTTAACATAGCGAGACAGTTTAAAATAAGCAACGGACATCTCCGTTTATTTTAAACTGTCTCGCTATGTTAAACTCATTTAACATAGCGAGACATTAAAAAGCAACGGAGATCTTGCTTTCTCCGTTTTAAAACACTGCCTAGCTATGTTAAAGGATTTAACATGGCGAGACAGCTTTAAAATAAGCAACGGAGATCTCCGTTGCTTATTTTAAAGCTGTCTCGCTATGTTAAACCCTTTTAACATAGCGAGACAGTGTTTTAAAAAAACGAGTTATACTAATGGAAAAAAGTCCGGGCAACCGGACCTTTTTCCATTAGTATATCTCGATTTACAACGGGCACGCTGGCCAATCAGCGTGCACGTTTTGGGGGGGTCATGGTATAATAAACAAGAGGCAACATTCTCCTTTGTGTCTTAGGGCAGTGTCACATTTGTCTGAACTGATGCACATATTTCACTAAGGAATGGAAGAAATGCTTAAAGGCATATTAGCATATTGGGGTATTGGATTGCTAAAGGTGGGGTCACAAATTTTTTTATAAGTAGTCTTTAAGTCAAATAAGCAAAGGCCATTTAATTTACACATTTCATTTGTTAGCTGATATAAAAGCTTTTATTATGAATCATTATGTTAAGAGTGGCTGAAAAATGTTTTTAAAATAAGTGCATAATTTAGTCACACTAAAGTATTAAAGTAATCCACTATTAAGTAGTTTTTCTTTTATACACAAACACCCAACTCTGTTTTAGTGTAGAAAGGTCTACATCTGTTATGTATTTACTGTTTTGAGTTTATTTCTGACGTACAGACTGCAGCATTTCAAAGCAATTTGCTGACCTTTAAATAAAAATACATTTGGAAGCTACATATCCAATAATAAGAAGTGTGACAAATGCTGTATATAACCTATATAATTCCACTTTTAACAGTCTCACCCATCTTCTGCACATTTAATCAGAAAATTGATGAATGAAGCAGCTTGTTATATTGTTAGCTGGCGGCACAGTCTAAGTGGGCATGGGCCAAACTGGAGACTAAGTGAACCAAGACAAAATCAAAAAACACTCCAAGAATTGTGTTTTAACATGGGAAAGATCAGTTTACTACAGAACTGGTTAAGTACGTTTGTGTTTCATACAAAAGTCAAAAGACTTCATCAGAACCATTACATTTTCCCATTCAATTTTTTTAAATACTAGTACAGCATGTGATTAAAACCATCAGCAGACCAAATTACTGTAAATTAATAGAAATGCAGTAACTTCTACATGTGTAAAAACATATTTAAAAACACATTAAAATCTTAAAATAGAAAGGGATGTGTGAAAACAATCTATACTAACAGAACATTATATTGAAAAATAATAAATAATAAATTGTTATGTCTGTGTATAACTATGTGATAACTTAGCAGCCTTCAACTTAAAATAAATGTATTTGATAAAACCTTGGAGAACTGCTTCATTAAAATGTAATTACCACCACAGTTCTATATATTCTATGGCATTCTCACAGTTTCCTCCTTTAGGAGATCTGCCACATTTGTCCACTACAAAAAAAAACTTTTTGAAATTATTGCATTTAACAGATAGTTTGTAAAAAAATTGTTGTTATCTTTATGTTTAATATTGTATAGTTTTCATATATACTCTGGTTACGATGCCTCTCTGTTTTCCTTATAAAGTAGACTCCCTCTTATCTGGTATCGCTGAGACTGGACGTTAGGCTGGCTGGATAAACAAATGGCTGGTTAATCAGAAAATGCATACGAAATAGCATTGATAGGTTATAAATCAGCTAGAATAACAGGGTGTGTGTTAGTATGCATTTATTTAATAAATATGAAGTCTAAAACTCAAATGTCTGTCATTATTTAGCCCACAGGAAGTGGAAGTGTTGCTCTTATGGCAGAAATTTGATGGCCGGTTAAAGAGACGCAGGATAAGAGGGAGTCTACTGTATAGAAAGCCTCATAGTTGAGACTGCTCACCAGATAAACCACTCCCGTACATTTATAGCTGCTATTGTCCTCTCACAATTGATCTTAGATTCATACGGTCCTTCATTTAAGTATTTAGAATATTTATAAGTTCGACATTTAATCATCCTGTTTTATTTTTTATTAGAATTCATCAAGCTTCTATTATAGAATCCTTTTTCTAAAATTGTTTTAACATTGTTACCCTTTTCAGTAACAAACACTGGAGGTTCACCAAGTGTTCTAGTATTAATAGTACAGTGGCATTCTTTGAGAGAGGAAGAGGTCATTTATTTATTTATTTTATTTATTTTACATTTGTTGACCGGGCTAGTCTAGCTGGATATATTTCCATTTTCAGTAGAGGCCCGGGGAGAAAAGCTCCACACAGAAATACACATAAAAAGAAAAAACCTTACAATCAAAAAGTAATAACAATAATAACAAATGGCAATATAATGTCAAAATAAAAACTTAATTAAAGAAGATATATCAAAAGTATAACTTGTATGAGTAACAAAGATTCAAGTTGAAGGAAGAGATGACAGTGAGAAAATATAGGGTGACAAGTTGTTGTACAGAGAGAGTTAGGGGTAAGCAAAAGGGTAAAATATCAGACAAAGAGGGCAAAATTACTATAAGAGGGTAAAAAAGGAAGCCATCTAAGTCATGACAAGGGATTTAAAAACTAAAATGTACAGATTCTATAGGTACTGTTTCTATTTTACAAAATATGATGTTATTGTTCTCAACTGTAGCCAGGTGGATGTGATCCCCTTGCATTTATTTAATAAGGGTTTCACAGCTGTTATTACTCTGAGGGTCAACATTGTGGACTTGCTATTGGAGTTAAAACTTTATGTAAAGAAGTAAAATTAGGTGCTATTTTGTAGATATCAACTGAAGGGTAATTATCACTAGAGCTTGAAAACGTGTGAACTGAGAGGTAACTATATCAAGATATATCCATTTATTATAGACATGGAACAATTTATCTACTAATCAGCACATATAATATAAAGTAATATTAATAACTGGCAGTGGAAAAAGCTATGAAACCAAAATGTTCCTGCTAATAAAAGAAATGGCTATATGAAACTCAGCCCATTCCTATCTGCTTACATGACTGATTGCTCTTGTTCAAATCTAATTTTGTTGTTCTGCTACATGTCCCTTACTACTGATCGAAGCTTCAACATGGCAAACAAAACTGATGAAAGATTAATGAGAAAAAAAAGAAAATCAGCATTTGTTTTAGACATAAGGCCCTCTCTGCATCACCCCTTTATGGGCAGAGTTTGCAACCCACAACCACCCTTTTCTTGTATATACAAAGCCCATTCTTATAGCTGCAGGGAAAATAAATCGCAATATAAGAGTCAGTGACTAATGGAGCTGTGATAGAAGCACCGCCAGCAATGAATTCCTTTGACAAAAAAGCAATGGACAAGACTTGTGAGGAAAAACGATTTGTCATTAAAGAGGTCTAAAAGACTGATATTAAAATGCTGCAGTGTCTCAGCTTTTTTCCAGTGGGCTGAAAATATGCTATATAACTGAGGAATAGGTCAGTGCCAGGCTTCCTTGAAATGAAAATCAAATATATGTGTCGTTGTGCTAAAGTGATTGAAAGGTAGCTAGTGAAGGATAAATACTCAGCAACAAAATAGTACACACATTTTCAAAGCAAATGAAATAGTGTGGAATGTAAAACCTATCCTGACAGGAATCAGTAGGTAACCTAAAACCAGAAAGCAAAATAGTGGACCAGACCATCACTCAAAAGCAAAATAATCAAACAATGTATTAAAACACATCAATTTTTTTGTAAAATAAACATAAGATCTGGTTCTTACAACTGTAGAGATTTCTAAGTAATGATTGCTTTCTGTAGTGCCTGACCTATGTATTTGTATGAGGTACAACTGTCAGTCTGTTTCTCTTTCAAATGCCAGAGAATATGCTGTGAAATGATTTCCAGTCATGAATATTACATCTGGTGCCTACAGGCTTATAAGTATAGCTAAAAAGGTTATTGTCCTCATGTTTTGGTGCAACAAAATTTCCCACTCAGCTGTTTGAGGCCACACGTACTATAAAGAACATTAGATAAGCAGACAGACATAACCACAGAATTATGGAGTTCTTACAACTGAGGTGTAATTAGACTTTTATCATTTTAATAGCTTTGTAACATATAACACTTCCTATCCACTCAGGAATCAATATTTTCTGTAGATTCTGACCTACACATGCTTGAGGTGAAATTGTTGACGCATCAGTTGCACAAAGATAAAAAGGTCCACAGTATGACATTGAATGCTGTTTGCTATAGAAAATCATTGCCAGTGTGGTTTCTAAGTATGCGCCAGCAATGAATCACTTTGAGGAGCTGTTCCCTTCTTCAAGTTGGTGCAATTGTGGAGTTGGCATATATAAATATGGGGTGGTGTGGAGCTTGCCCCCATCATTGGGGCACCCCTGCAAAAAACAATTAAAAATGAGTTTTCACCCTTTTGAATACTGGATATTTTCTTCGGTCTTTTGGCATGCTGACTTTCAGGAAGTCATTGTTTCATAGTGCAACCTTCTGTAACTTGTGGTATATGTAGAGGTACAGGTTTTCAACAAAATGATGGTTCATCCTGTAACCTGTATTTTTGCTGATATTCCTTTTGGATGGCTGTTATCCCTGTAAACTCTACCACATTAAATAACTTTTCAAAGAAATGGCAGAAGTTACAAGAACATTGCTTAAATGACAGATAAACAAAAGAATATCATGAGCATTTCAAGGGATTAAAAGGCATGCTTCTGTTAATTACATATTGAAAAGTATATATTTATTTAACATTAGCTATTTTTTATGTCTGTTAGATTTGGAATAGGAATGCATATAAAAGCAGTTGTAAATTGGTATTTGCATTGTTGTACTGATAATAAGTGCTAGAAAAAAAAACACAGGTAGTAATTGCTAAGCATACCATTTTAGCTACTTAGCAACTCACATTCATAAAATGTAGGTAAGTCTGGGCACTCATCTGGTATCTATTTTCTTTCAATATTCATCTAAGAGTCACGCTGTGTCATACTTTTGTCAAGCTAATAGTCCTTAACTCTTAAAGTGTGAATTGCTTTGACATTTCAGATTACTGGATCATATTATGCTTGTTTGTTTATTTATTTGCCTTTGTTTACCGGGAGGTCTACTGGGTCAGAGTGAGCCCATTTTCAATAGAGGCCCAGGGAGAAAAGCTCCAAAAAAACAAACATGATAAAACTACAGAATCAAACAGGCATCATACAGAATACTAAATTACAGATAGGTGATAGAATAAAATAGTATACAAGTTATACAAATACTAGGTTACAGTGACTAATAATAAAATGATTTTAAATGTACAAGACAAACGTGTGCAATTGATGACATAGAAAATGAGTGTATGTGTGAACATGCAGTATCGCAGTAAAGAGGAAATGACGAAGGGTAACAGTTAATTAGGCTGAGAGTAAGGTATGGGCATTTCAGCATCAACTATATGTTTTCAAGATTAAATATAAGATATAGTAGCTAAACTGATGGAGCGAGAGCATTCCATAATTTTGCAATGGCATATATCCATGCATTTGACCAGCAAAAAGGATAGATTTTCTTTTTACATTAAGGAGCATCTGATTGACTAATCGCTGAGGTCTATTTGGGTGATACATGGTGAACAGAGAGGAGAGGGCAGGACATCTAGAAGGGTTATATATTAGCTTATGAGCTGTGGTTAGTTGCAGGTATGTTAGATGCTGGGGAAGATGAAGCCAGTTTAGACATTGAACTGATACACAGTGGTGGGGGGAGTGTTTGTCACTGGTTAAAAATTTTAACGATTTTGTTGTAGCATGAGTCCAGTTTGGATTTAAGAGAGGATTGTATGTTAATAAGGAGAGGTACACCATAGAGCAAGGATAGATGAAGAAAGGAAGAGGCAAGAGATATTCTTGCTGCATAGATGAGGAAGTATTTATGCCTGTAAATGATGCTCAAACAAGATTCATTTTACTCAAATGTAGTGCAGGTGATCATATTTTCTTTATGAAGATTTGAACATACAATTTATGATCTTTAAATGACCTAATCAGAGCTGCTTATAGCCTGGATGTGCAGTAGGAGTTACGTTTTCAGACATTTAGCAAAATGTATGTCAAAGACCAGTGTCCTTTGTATCACCTGGTTATCTCTGACAGGTTGTTTATTTTGAGCACAGATGGACTCCACTCACTCCAAGTCTGTCAGCAGTCATATCTGATGACAAAAGTTTACTGTGTGCTGCTAGAAACAGTCTATTACACTAAAAAGTCAAAAACCAAATAAGGGCTTGGCCTGGCATTCCATTTGACAAGAAATGTTTTCTTTGCATTTTTAGATAACAGTAGAGAAGGCATTGCATTTAACTAAGTATTTGGATTTGTTTTCTTTATGGAGGTTTCTTGATAGGATAACTGGATTGATGGCATTCTTCTTCTATATGCTTCAAGAAAAATATTTCTGACTGTTTAAGCCTGTATCAGGAAGCAGAGCAGGACCACATAAAGGCAAATGATGAGAGTTTATCAGCAAGGTCTATGTTATGTCTTAACGCACACCATACTCAGTGTAGAGCATGCATAATTCATGACATTTGGCATGCTTATGTGTGAGACCTAGCAAGATTTCCATGTTTTATTAATTAAGAAGCTAAACAAATGGGAGAAAATTGCCTATCATGTTAAAGATCATATTGTGATTCCAGATTTTGACTTTTTATTTATTGCTTGCCCTGTGCAATTACAAATGTGTGCAAGATTTTTAATTTGTATATTTTTGTTGCTGTTTGAAAAGCAGTCCATCTTTCAGAAAGTTCTAGGGGTTCTTTCAGAAGCTCATCTCATGATAAACAACAAGACCACTAACTTTTCATGTCTGCTATGTAAGATCATAGAACTATTTACAGTTGTATATGACTGTATATAAAACTATACATAAATTCCATAATTTCTGTGCACATCATGGAATGATACTATTACACTATGAAATTGGGAAAAAAAGATAAACTTGTACTTTTTTAGTACACTTGGATTTTAGCAGCAGACTAACAGCAGACAGTTCCAGGTAGCAAAACAGTATCACAAGGTAAAACAGCTTTAAAAAGCTGTTAAAACTTCACTTTGCATACTTATAAACAAAATGTGTGTCAGAATGAAGTATCTAATACCTTTTAAAAGCTGTTTTGCCTTCTGACAGAAGAGCATATCATTTCTGCTACAGAATCTCTCATCTGCCCCCAGTTATGCAAAATATCTCTGATTTTGTCTCATATTTTTATCGTCCCATAAAAGTTTGGATTTCCCTGTAAATAACCAAGGATTACAGTTAGTCAATAATTCCAAACAGTTTTATACCGCTTATTGTTCAGAAAATGCATGTTGATGCAAAATCTGTAGTTCTATTATTTTTAAGTGAATTAGAGAAAAATGTAAAAACTGTCCCTGATTTTGATTCTTTGCCCACCACCCCACAAAATTCTTAAGCAAAGAAGCTGAAAAGTATGCTGCTGTTTGATAATGCTTAGTAAAGTGCTTTGCCAGCCTTTAAAGCCAAAAGAATACTTTGTGCTCAGACACTTCCCCTTTTATTCTATAACTGGTAGTATATGGAGCAGGTAAATCTCCATCCACTGCAAAGAATTATGATCTCTGATCACAACCATCTGTTATGTATTCTCCGTAAGTATACCAAGAGTCACGTCTTGAGCTTCCATGTCAAGGTGAATTTCTTGACGTCTGTTTCAAGAAAACATCATAAGCTAGTCACGATTGGAAACCTGACCATTATCCTCTATATTTTGTTTAATGTTTTAGAATCTAAGCAGCTTAAAACATCTGCATGGTATAACTAATGTACAATGTCAGGTCATAACAAACATTTGTCATTGCTACTTTGTAGAAAGCATGACTTCTGAGATCATGGAAACTGCTTTATATTTACAAATATTTCATGTCTTGCATCAACAATTAATGATAAAATAATGGCTTCTTATATGTTTATGAATGGTTTTATGTAGATCACGTGATGGACAATAACTGCCATTCATACTGTTTATTAGCATAAGCAAATATGTTTCGGTTGAAACTGACAGTTCTCTGCCACTTCTTTGTTATGCTAAGATTCTAGATTCACTATTAATATCTAGCACAACGTGCTGTAATTCAATTATATCTGCTTAACGGGGAAAAGACTTGAGAGACTTTTAAGAAGAGTAGTCACAAATCTATAGCTATTTCTCACACAACAGAGGCAAACAGCTGACCCAGGCCTACATCAGCATAGAAAAACAAGTTTTCATATAAATGGGACATATCTCACCATTATCATACCAGCCAAGGATGATTTGGACAGTAATAAGCCCCTCCTCCCTCAACAGTAATGGCTATCACATAAAGTTCCTGCATGTAAAATAAATATATACCTCCCTTTTTAGTTGCTTCAGGTTCCAAAGGAGCAGATCACCACTACTTTCCTGCTGCATTCCTAACATCAGATGTACCTTATTAAACAGATCAAAATTGCCCTCACCATCTGTTAAAATGACCAAGACAAGTTCAAAGACTGGACAAATGAACAATGTTGCTTCCATTAATTATTATTATTATTATTATTATTATTATTATTATTATTATTATTATTATTATTATGATAGCATGCATAAACAGTCTTCCTAACCCAACAGTGTTTTGATGATTCACTCAAATAATTTAATAAAGAATGAACCATGCCTGAGAAACAATGTGATAATCTACTTTTAAGTTGCCTTTAAATGTTATTAAGTAATAACAGGAATTATTTTCTCATTCACATTTGCAGTATTGCAGTATGTCATCTATAACATAAAACTGTCAACCTCAAATAATTAAAAAAATGACACTTTATTTAAACTTACCAAACTATACATATATATATATATATATATATATATATATATATATATATATGTGTGTGTGTGTGTGTGTGTGTGTGTGTGTGTGTGTGTGTTTGTGTGTGTGTGTGTGTGTGTGTGTACCTATGCATATATATCTATATATCTATATCTATTTATCTATATATATGTATTTTTATATATATATATATATATATATATATATATATATATATATATATATATATCAAATAAAAAGTACAAAGTGGTATGAGGAGACTGGGTTCCCAAGTAACTAGTATTTGCAGAAAAATATAGGAAACACCAGACCGCAGCAGATAGTATCAAATAAATCTCCAAAGTTTAATCCACAGTACAAAAATGGTGAGCGCTTTCATAGCTAGAGCTACTTCATCAGATGAAGTAGCTCTGGCTATGAAAGCGCTCACCATTTTTGTACTGTATACATATATATATATATATATATATATATATATATATATATATATAAACTGACAAATACTACAACATCATGTAAGGTAGATGTTCTTATAAGTCCACTATGAAATCATTAAAAAATTAAGCTAAATGAAAGCAAATAAAATAAATTAATAATTAAACTGCCTTCTTATGGGAAACAGTTTAGATTCTCAATGACTTTCACACAGTAATAAGGCACTCCTGATTTGGAATCTTCTACATAATTGTATTTCATCTGGTGTATGCTCTGAAATTATCTAAGAATTTTAAAGAAACACAGCTTAAAATGAGTCTCACTACAACAGGACTAAAGAAAGCTGTTTCTACTTTTAAAGCAGTAGGAAACTGCTTATAAAAATTTATAACACATACAAAGCATTGAATCAGTCCTGACCACAATAGTGGAACCAGAAATGTTGGTATAGAAGTGAATGCTGGTAATGCATTGCCAACCAATCAGCATCTGGCAATCATGCCCTATAACACCTTGTGACTGTGGCAACTGCCCCCTTTGTCCTGTCCTAGTAATGCATCTGCTGTTCTACAGTTTTTAAAATGTACTTTATTTGAAAAAGAAATGAGTACAGAAAATAAAGCTCCTAGCTCCTACACGGGCAAAACTCTACAACTTTACTATCCTCTCGCCTCAAAATGTACAAGTAGAAATAGTCTCGCAATTCAATATGGTGGTCGTCTAAGAAACACCCTCTCCAGACAGCTCCAGCTACAATTATCTGGTTAAACCCTTTTTTCTGGGACTTTAGACCTTAAAATATTGTGTAAGTGCTCTTCGGAAACTGCAGATAAATATTTAAAGCTTCTGATCTAAATAAGGAATCTGATGCTATAAACGAAGCAATTACTTTTGATTAATAAACCAACCCAGAAAAACTACACATGTTAACATAGAGGCCTGAGCTTTCAGGACCAACTGGACTGACAGCGCATATGAGTTTGAAATCAATACCAGCCATGCCTAAAGATAATGAAGCAATGGACTCTCAAACTATGAAATCTAAACTCTCAGCGATTTCTACATCTCCAGAGAAGGAAGCAAAAAGGCTCAGATCATCCAAATCACTTCAGGAGCAACCAACTCAAGCTAAATCAAAACCCAAAGGAACGCTTCAAGTGGAAGAATTAAAGAGTGCTTTACTGCCCCTGCAAACAGCAATCCAGGATTTGTCTGTGCAAATGAATTCCTTTGGTACATCTATAAATAAAATAGCTGATCGACTAGATATGGTCGAAAATAAAGCCAAATCTAATGAAATTGAAATAGATCACATCAAAAATCAATTACAAATGAAGGACAAAACAATCAGAGAGATGCAGACAAAACTTCTAGACCTGGAAGCTAGAAGAAGAAACAACTTGATTATCAGGGGAGTATCCGAGAAATATGAGGCTAATCAACTACAAGTGACTGTGACTCAAATCTTTAACAACCTTTGTCAAGATGTTAACCCCCCAGCCAAATTCATCATAGAGAGAGTGCACAGAGCCCTTCGCAAGCATCAATCCGACTCACCTCCGAGACCAATCTACGTGAAGTTACTCAATTACCAAGATGTGCAAACTATCCTCTTAGCTTTTAAGAAATCCAAGCAATTTACCTGGAATAGTCAAAGAATTACTATCTCTCAAGACTTGCCCTTAGAGATAAGAAAGAAACGGCGTTTACTTTCCCCTTACTGCGCGGATCTCATCTATCGAAAAATTAAATTTCAAATGAAATTTCCTGCACTTCTCTTATTTACACATAAAGACATTAAGTTCCAAATATCATCGCCGAAAGAAGCAGATTCTGTTTTTAAGAAGTGCTTTGGGTCAGCTCCTTTCACATGAAGTAACAATTAATAATATCTCGCCACTTACCGGTTACATGTACAGAGGTTCTAAATCAAAAGAAGATCGCTAAAGTTATCCAAATTAGACATCTTGATTAACTATATATTTTAAATCTTTTTTGTGCTTTGCTCCACCCACTTAAGGTAGGAACGTATATCAAGCTTCTGTTGCGAAGGGGTCCGTTTTTCTGAGCATATATTTGAGTCCTAAATAAGTGGACACAGCTAGAACAGGAAGTGAGATGAAGCACATCCCTTGATGCTCATTAACAACCTCACAGATTGAGGGTTGTTGGCGGCGCTTATATAAAGTCCAGCCTAATGCCTGTAATTCACAGTTTTGCTTCCACATTTGGTAGAGATGCCGCTTGGTACGCCTCGATCTCTTCCTAACAGATAATTACTTTGAAAGTGCCTCTTTGCCACCTCGGATGATAGAACTGGACTCTCAGGTAGTTGATTGTTTCATGAATGCGCATTAACCTATGAGGAAACCAGAGGTTTATCAACTTGCCTTAGAGGTACAAGCTAAACTGTTCGTCACACCACGTAAAGTGAAAATAAAGGTCAGGGCATGCAATTGTGACCGGTGCATTGTGTGGATGCACAGGATGAAGGAGCAGTGGTTGGAAGGAGGTGTGCTGCTTATTTTATCTGTTCTGTTAAAAAATACTTCTGATTCTTGTTACAGACCATACCTTTGACATTACCATGTAGAGTACTTATAATATAAAAATACCCAGCATGCACCAGTAAGTTACTACGCAGATCTGGACTGTTATAGCTCATCCTTTGGGTCTTAAAACCAGACTCATTAAGCCTGAAATCTACAGTGGTAGTTTTATACCTGCCTACATACCGTTAATTTTAAAGATGACTTAATATTCCATAGTATAACAGTTGAATACAGCTTATAGAGTCAGGAGATAGGTTTTGTGTAGGTTGTTTTAGCATTACCTCCTGGGTCTAACATTTCATTCTAGTTTGTACTTCAGCTGATCACGTCTATAGAATATTTCAGTTTACTTATAGTGATTCCTATACATTTAAAGAAATTCCCTAAAACTAACTTATTAGTTACTCACTACCATTTTAACACTTATCAGCTGCATCCTGTTTGAATATTTTGGGTGTCAGAGAGTGAAATCTTGCACTTGAATTGGAATTACTAGAAACTGTTCATGTACATGTGTTAGGTTAACTCCTTCATAATTAACCATTCCCCTCATGATATTACATTCTACTTAGAAGCTGTTTGGATAAGATAAATAGGGTTTCTGATGACTTCTTGTGGAATCAGTCTGATGTTGTATATTGAATGTAAATATTGTTGGTATCATATTTTGACTCTACGACTCAAATGTTTAGTAAACTTATGGTTGTTTAGTATATATAGATTTACCTCTCTCTCAATTATAGGGGTTATGTGGTTAGGCACGGGGATAGGATTGAGAGAGTACTGTGCCACTCATTTATCTACCATCTTATGCTACAATGCCGCTGAAAACTATTCTCTTCCAGCCACTTTGCATTCCAGATTCTCTTATATTAATACCCAGACCCCAACGGTAACTGGATAAAAACTGGAATATTACTTCCTGGAATGTCAGGGGGTTACAGAAGAAAAACAAACGAAATTTGTTGTTACATCTACTCTGCAAATCCCAGTCAGACCTCTGCTTTATTCAGGAAACACACATGAATAATGATGAATGGGCCAAAGAAAGTATCAGAAAATGGGTCAGAGATATTATTTCATCGGGCTTTTCTAATAATTCCAGGGGAGTGGCGATCATTATTAAAAAGTCCTTTAAACCTGTGATTATCGATAGGGGTTTTGATCGGGAGGGCAGATGGTGTTACTTTACATGTCTATCTTATAACTTAAATAAACCTACTTTATTTCTAAACCTATATGGCCCATGCTCAGGACAGCAGGATTTTATCATGAAGATCTATAATCTCTTACTTAAATTCCCAAATCATATCATTATTATAGGTGGCGATTGGAATTTGGTAATTAATCCTATCAAGGATCGCTCAAGTAAATCGGGAACTACAAATCCCCAAGTTTCCCTAGCGCTGAGAGAGTTAATACTGTACTTTGATTTAATAGACCCTATTTCATTTGATTGTGACCCCAGAAACACGAATAATTTTACTTATTTCTCAAAATGTCATCACTCCTGGTCACGTATAGACTTTTTTCTAATATCTGACATCTTAATGAATAGGCAAATTAAATTTCTAACTGAACCCAGATTCCTCTCAGACCACTCAAGAATCATTTTAGAGATAGGCTTTAGTATTAACCCATCCCCAATGTACAAGAATTACAATTGGGCTTTAAATAGCAATTTATTAAAAGACCAATCATTAAATGAAGAAATTACCCTTACTTTAAAGGAACTTTTCTCTCCATCCAGAGACAGTAAAATCCCCTTTGATATTAGATGGGTGGCATGTAAAGCTGTGATGAGGGGAATTTTTATCAAGAAAGCCACTTTTTTTAAGAAACTGAATAAAGAACTAGAAAATAAACTAATAAGAGAAATCAAGACCTTAGATGATAAACTTCTAGAAAACTACTCCTTCGATATAGAACAACAATTACACATCAAACAAAAAGAACTATTTGAACATCAGCAATCCATCTTTACCCTTCAAGAATTGAGATATATTGCTAAATACTCAGAATCCATACAAACCCCGTCCAAAGCCCTTGCCAGACTGATAGGATGCACACCTAAGTCTCCTAGAATAACACTCATCCATCATTGTAACAGACTTTATAAATCAAATACACAAATTATTCAACTATTCCACCAAATTTACACAGACATGTATGCTACCAACAACACACTCCCTTCACATACTGAGATGGAGAAATTTCTGTCTAATCTTACTTTCCCAAAATTAACCGAATCCCAGAAAAACGCCCTATCAGCTCGTCTAATGATATCAGAAATCCATGAGGCTATTGATAACCTTAAACTAGGGAAAGCACCAGGTCCAGATGGTTACACTCCCGAATTTTATAAATTATTTAAGAATAATCTGGCCCCCATTCTGCTCCAACTCTATGAACATATCACATCTAATGGTATCACTGACCGATATATTAATCAATCTAAAACTATTCTAATTCCTAAAAATACTCTAGATACTTCCAATATAAATAACTATAGACCAATTTCTCTTATGAATATAGATATAAAAATTATTTCGGCCATTCTAGCAAACAGGCTTAAAAAAATGATACACACTTTAATTTCTCCAGAACAAGCAGGCTGTATTCCCAACATACATACCTGGGATAATACCTTAACACTAGAAACTATAATAAACCTTATCAAAAAAGAAAGAAATCCTAGATATGCTCTGATTTTAGATGCCTGTAAAGCCTATGACAGGGTAAACTGGAAGTTCTTGTTCTTGGTACTGTCTTCTTTTGATATCCCCCCTGACTTAATCAATATCATCAAAACACTATACAGTAGTTCTCACACTAGGTTATATATAAATAGACAATACTCTCATCCGATAAAGATTGCAAATGGTACTAGACAGGGGTGCCCTCTGTCACCACTGTTATTCAACTTATATTTAGAATCCCTCTTCTTGTTTCTCTTACAGAAAACTTATCATTCAATTCCTAAAATTCTTAAAACTAAAATTAGTTTAACTGCCTTTGCTGATGATCTGAATATATATTTTGAACATCCTCTGTCTGATCTTAATAAGTTGGTGAAATCCTTGAATACCTTTGCCTCTATCTCGGGCTACCAAATTAACCAAAATAAATCCTTTGTTTTCCCGATCAACCCCATATCACATAAACAATATTTATTTCCAGATGTTTCCTATCGCCTAGACTACTCCCTTAAATATTTAGGAGTTTTTTATGATCATACCTCTTCTTCTATTCTGCAGACTAATTTATCAAAAACATGGCTTTCCATCTCCCAAGACATTTCGAGATGGCAACAATTAAAACTCCCCATGCTTACTAAAACCTCTATCATTAAAATGAATATTCTTCCTAAGCTTCTCTATCAACTTAATGCATCTCTTTCTTACACTTCGAAGTCTTTCTTTAATAAGATACACAAAACATTTGCAAAGTTTATTTGGCACCCTAAATCGGTTAGAATTGCATATCAAAGACTCACCCTGCCAAAGAATCGGGGGGGTCTGGCGTTGCCCGATCTACTCCTATACTACAAAACTATCCAAGCAAACAGGATATTCACAATCGCAAACTATCAACCGAACGCCCATACTTGGACTCCCCTTTGGGTCAAACTATTGTATAATCATGCCCTAGACAATGACATTAATCCAAAAGCTCTACCCTTTCTAAGCAAATCAAACCTTAAAAAGCTAAAGTTACACTCCTCCTTAAAAGGGTTATTTAAAACATTTCAGGAACTTTTTCAATCCATTAAAGTAGGAAATGCCCTCCTTCTCTTCCAGCCATTCCATCTTAACCCAAATATAAATCTAAACAATAAAGTGATTAATCTAAATAACTTCCCATTAGTGAAAGACTTTTCCTTATGGGATATACATAAATATAATCATTTATCCCTAACAGAACTCTGTACGGCGCTAGGCCTACCTAAAAAATATATTATCACTTTGAGGCAATTAAGAGAGCTTACCATATCGTTACTCTTCAGCTTTCCCAGTACTAATATGGAACAAAACCAGGTGGCCACACTACTTAAAAACTTAACTAACAAGAAAAACATGGTATCTGTTGCCTACAAGACTTTTTCCGAATTCCTAAACCAAGGAAAAATCATATTTGCAGAGTACTGGGATCAACAAGGTCTAAACATCTCAATAGAACAGAAGCTCCAGGCTATTAACTATACACTTATGTATTCGCCATACAAAAAACTGTGTTATACGCAATTTATGGTTACCAATAATCTATATCTAACCCCAGTACATTTGAACAAATTTGACCCGAATATCTCCACTGCATGTTCCTGTTGTTCGTACCCACATGCAGATATTATGCATATTTTGTGGTCTTGTAGATACTCTCACAGTATCTGGTGCTCACTCAAGGTTCGTTTGGAGAAAATGGGGTATCATAAATCTACACTGTCCTGGGAGATGACGCTACTACATATCACGAGTATTTATATACCTAAATTTAAACTCCGTGCATTAATTATTATCTGCCTCCTGATCAAATTCTACATTACCAAACAATGGTTGGACCGCTCCAAAATATCCTGGAGGGACTTTAAGGCTCTGGCCATTAAATACATCTCTTCACAAAAACTACTAATAATTAATTCCTGTAAGCGGGCTACATATCAAAGACTATGGGACTTTATCTTCCTACTGTTGGCTACTGATTAACAATTAATCCTCACAGTTATCTCATCTTACCTTTTCTACTCTTGACTTCTACACTGACTCACTTATTTCTTAGCATCTATCCTGTTATATGGATCTTGGAAGGGTAATTATTTGACACCTAACTCACTTCCCTTTCTACAGGATTATATGAGTGAATTAAAGGGCATTGTAGCATATCACATGCTGGCTCAACAGGACTCCACCAATATGTTAATGGTGTTGTTTGTCCTTTTTCTTTCTGGCACATATGTATATATGTATATAGGTTATATTTTGATATACCTGTACTTTCTTATGTAAGATTAACCCACTAATTACTGTAATATGTTTATTTTTCCTTTTGTTTCTGTAAATCAATAAAATTGTGTTTTAAAAAAAGAAATAGTCTCGCAAACCAAACTACTAGGGGGTCATAATTAGACAAGCATATTAAATACTTAGTGAGAAACAGTCATCCTGACAAATGGCAGTTGTACAAAAGCACACTCCCAGAAGGACCCTACACTCATCAGACACAAATCTGATTAATGTCAAAAATTATACAATACCTTTGATGACTCACTATATTCCACAAATGTATTTAGGTTGTGGAGCACCCTCACTACTACTTTTAGGCTAATATCCTCCCCCTCTGCATCAAAGTGAAATTAAAGGACTATGTAGTTAATTTCTGGCGCAGGTCTTGTTCCAGCAAAATTATATAAACTTTCCATTGCATCTCTTGCTTTACTTCTACAACTATTAATATTAATTAAAATTAGAATTAGTTAATTAATTAATTATTCTATTAATATTAATATAGTGCAGCCAGTCTGTGTTTCTTTTAACTCCAGGCTTTACCTGGAATAATATCATCCTAGAATTCTGTAATCTTACTCTCTGTTCCAACTCTAAACTGCTATCCTACCACTTACACTAAAATCTCTCAAAGCGTTCCAATCATCTTCGCTTTAATGGTGTCGTCTTACAGTCCTGTCTCTTCCAAATTATAATGTTTCCACTCTCATTGTTTCCCTCCATCTATATCCCTCCTATTTACACACTAAGTATCTTACACTGCTTTATGACTATTGTTTCTTCTTTCTTCTGAAAACAGTCATTGTGTTAAGTCAATAATTTTGACAATAGTTTTGTCATGTGATATTGTGCTCTATTTTCTGTACTGTCCACTTTTGTTCCTTTTATGTTTAGAATGCTTAATTTTGTGGACCTTTTCTCCCTTGGGATCCAACCAAGAAGGCCTCTTGCATGGTCCAATCAAAGACCATCCTGGTGAACAAACACAAATAAATTAAAAATATAAATAAAAGTAAGAATAATTATTCTATTAAGCCCATCAGATTATTCAAAGATTTATCAATAAGTAATCTATATATATGGGCATACAGGTCCCTGTCAGTTGATCAAGTTTTCAGAAACTCAAACTCCATATGGTTGAGACCATATGACTTGAGATTTTGAAAAATTAAAGCTTTTGCATGAAGGTCACAGTACAGCAAGGGTTATGGAAATTTAACCTTTTCCTCACTGTAGTACAATCTCAGAGTTGGTATATATAATTTGCAGGTGGTCGGGAGTGCGGGGGGGGGGGGTGCTTACCCCAATGTAAAACTATAAAAAAGTAGATTATTTTGTGTATTTTTTTTTTTTTGATGTTTGAGTTTTCAGAAAACTCGATCTTATGGTCTCTTCAATATTTTATTTGAGTTTCCGAAAATTCAAATCATCTGACAGAGAACCAGGGGTACTCCAATTGGTCTAAAGGCATGTTTACCGCTATATGTTTAATCAACTTCATTTGGTTGGTAAATGCAGATGGGTGACATATAAATAAGGTAGCACAACAGAGAGCATTGTTATCTCAAACCAAGAGGTTCTTTGATTTGATTCTTAGATGGGTGCCTTCTGTGTGGAGTCTGCATGTCCTTCCTGTGTTTGTGTGGGTTTCCTCCAGGTGCTCTGGCTTCTTCCCACTTTCCAAGGACATGCAGTAGGTGGACTGAATACTCTAAATTGACTATAGGGGTGTGAGTGTGTGGTGTGGAAGAACTACTGTGACAGGGCCAGCCACCTGGCTGTGTAAACCTTGGTTTTAGATGATTGCCACTGTTCAAACTCATGTGCAAATACAAGAAAAAGGGGTTTGGGATATATATATATATATATATATATATATATATATATATACACACACACACACACACACACACACACACACACACACACAAACACACAACACACACACACACAGTGGATATAAAAAGTCTACACACTGCTGTTAAAATGCTAGGTTGTTTTAATATAAAAAAATGAGACCACAGTAAATCATTTCAAAACTTTTCCCACATTTATGTGCCATGCTGATAGACTCCTACCCAAGAAGACTAAAAAGGTGCTTCAACAAAATATTAGTTTAAGTTGTGCAACACTTATGCAACCAGCTTATTGTACATTTTTTATTTTTTATATTTTTTCTTCTAACAGATTTGTTTGTTTTTCAAATGAATTGTGCAGGTTATAGGTCACATCAAAGGTGGGAAAGTTTTCGAATTTATTTATTGTGATCTCATTTTTTTATATCACAAAAACCTGGCATTTTAACAGAGGTGTGTACGCTTTAATATATATATATATATATATATATATATATATATATATATATATATATGTGTGTGTGTGTGTGTGTGTGTATATATATATATATATATATATATGTGTGTGTGTGTGTGTGTGTGTGTGTGTGTGTGTGTGTGCGTGCGTGTGTGTGCGTGTGCATGTGTGTGTGTGTGTGTGTGTGTGTGTGTGTGTGTGTGTGTGTGTGTGTGTGTGTGTGTGTGTGGAAAGACACTAATTACTCAAACATTTGCCTTTTCCCCACTGTTATGCGATATCAGAGTTGGTTAACATAAGTAACGAGGTATGAGGGAATAGGTGGGCTTCTCCTCCTGCATAAAACTAAGTTTATTTATTTATTGATTGATTATTTATTTATTTATTTATTAAGATGCTATGAGTTTCAGCCTTTTTAGATAGGTATTTTTAATCTGAGATTTTGAGTGCTTCATTATATAAATGCACACACATATGCATACATGTAAAAGTTGTTCTATAAACATGTAGTTCAAGGTTTTTCATAGGTCAGTTATATACCTCCACTCATATTTTGTTGATATATTTCATCTGCATTTTTTTGGCATGGATTACTTTTTCCTGTTAATTCCAATCAAATGTGGTAGCTGAATAAATAATATTGCCTTGTAGTTGCTTAACAGGAAAAGAAGATATTAAGCTTGCTTACACTTGCACATAACAACACTGAACAGTCTACCTCCCTTGTATTCCTTCCTTAACTTTTCTGCACCTATCGCATTCCCCTCTTATGCATCTGTGGATTCCTGTTCCGCCAACAATGTTTGTGCCCAATGCTATGAGGAGGTATTTTTTGTAAACCATTGAGCTGTGAGTCCCTGCAGTCATCTGTGTGCGTCCCTCTCTTCCCCAGTATCCTTCCTTTTCAGGTTGACCCTTCAAAAGCTCCATTATCTTGTCACCTCTCTCTTTTATGGATGTACATATGAACAGCATAGCTCTTCTAGTGGCTTTTTCTAATTCTGTCCACTCATGCTTCTCCTCTCATGTTGTCTTTCCACTGGATTATTTCCAGCAGTCTAATGTCCCTTTCCTTGCTCATCCCCAGAGTTGTAAACTTCTAGACATTACTTCTTCTGGATCTTACTACACTGAGGATTCACCCCAGTAATTTGTTTACTTCTTTCACTGCCTTGTCACTATGAGTTTGGTCATCCAGTTCAGCTGTGATCAACATGCCATGTCTTTTTCCTGCCTGTTACCAGGAGTTCTACTCCCTCTGTTTTATATCTCACACCATGTTTGTTGTCATCCAAGTGAAGCACGTTGCATTTGTTTGCATTGAAATGTAGCTTTCACCCATCTGCCCACTTGGTGAATCCATCAGTAGACTATTTCCTCATTCCCTACTGCTGCACCTACGTTTGAGTAATTATTAAAGAGGGACATCCTTTTCTATATTCTTTAGATGTGAATGGGCCGATGACAAGCCACTGCAGTACACCACCGGTCATGTCATTTCTTGACATTGCCCTTCTCACCACAACCCTATATACTCTGAAGCCCTCTGGCCCATGACCTTAGGCATCTTTTACTTCCTCTTATCCTGGAGCTCAGAATGTGCCAGTTTACTGGTTCTAATCTGTCATGAATATTATTCTTCTCCTATTACCTCTTGTGTCTGAGTAAAGATGCATTGTATCATTCCACTACTTTCCATAACCTTTCCTTTTAGGGGCATTCCACTAATGCATTAAAAAAGGTGATACCAAAGTGTGTAGTTGTCCTGTAAACATATAGATCTCCTGAAGAAAATATTAAACTCTGAAGACAATGATTTCAGAATCTTGCATCTTTGTAACACTGTTCCAGGAAAACATAAGGATTCATGCAATATTCCTTACCATTCCAGGCAACTAAAACACAAATAGAGTGGCAACACATACACACCTAACAGCCTGTTCTGTCCATAGGGTGAAACTTTATATTTTGTTTAAAATACTGACCTCTGTAACCAATATATTCCTGTGGGAAGGAGACTGAGGGTATTATCTGAACAATCATAACACTAATCATAAAGGAGATGAAACTCAGATTTCCTCTCTTTGTTTTCTGACTTGTCTCACATTATGATTTAGTCTCAGAGATGTTGTCTTATACATTCAACTTTGTGGTTCCTCTAACTTTTTTTCAAAAAGGAAACATCATGCATAACAGTTTAAAGAACATCTGAAGACTTAAAGACCACACAAATAATGTGTACTTAAAATATTATATTTTCTTTCAGATTCTACTTGCTTCTTTCTTTATGTTAGGACTTCAGAAATATTGCTTCTCAGATTATAGCATGTTCTGACCTTTATCTGAACATACTTAACCTTTTAAAATCTAGTTGTAAAAAACAAAGTGTTGAATGTCTCACTATTTTCTCTAATAAAAGGTAGTTACAATTTTATGGAAGAGCACTGAAGTACTTTTGGCAGTAAACCTATAAGAATGTACTCAGTGCTATCATGTTGATACATCTTAACAGCTTAACAAATGAAAGACATCCAGTAACCCAGTAAGCGATGTTAGGGCATTGTGCGTAATCAACAGAAAATTCTAACATTACTGGACTTTAATACATTCAGGCAGTCACAGTATACCCAATGTCCTACTAGCCATCAGTCATTGCACTAGGGACCTAGGCACACGTCATAATTTTGCAATAGATTCTCAGATTCACCATTCTGACTGGCTTAAGTGATGGATTCAGATGATGGCTGAGAAGGGGGTCCCCATTCCTTTTAGCAATCATGGCCCGATGCTTGGATTATGCAGCTTTTCCTTCACATACAGGTGTGTTTGACTTATCAGATGAAGAATACTTTTCTACAAATTGTGCAGCTCTGCTACTGCTATCTGAAACATTAATTATATATATTTCAGTTGCAAAGTTAAACAAATTGAACCTGTTTTTTCTGACAAATGTTTAGCATGTGATACAAACAAGAAATAATGCTTCTAATGAGGAAGACCTATTTGATGTAAAAAACCCATATAACAAATTGTTTCTTTGCCAATATATATTAAAAATAAGTAAGGAATATCTAATGTTAGGTCAGCTGTCATAAGTCAGCGTTGGTGTTTTATAAAGCATTAGGTTATATATACTGTATTTATGTTACATTTAAATCAGTGTTTGCATGCTCAATACTTCAAGAATTTATCACTATTAAATTATTTGGTTTAAAAAAATATAAAGCAAGAACTGCTTGCAAGGAACAGAGATTATAAAACAGTTAAAGCATTTTTTTATTGAGCCTAGTCAGATAACAATGATCACTCCCTGACCTATAGATCATTCAAGTCTACCCATTTCTTGTTTTTTTTTTCATTTAAAAAATGTACTAATGTTCATTTTACTTCAAAAAATGTTTTAGCACCCTTAATATACAAAAAGTTGCAAAATTAAAGTATTTAACTGCTGCATTTGATTTTCGACTTTCATCAAGGCAGTGAAGAAAAGTCAAAATCTGCACAAGAAAATCCAGCTGAAAAGCCCTTCTTCAACAAGGGGTAAAGCATCAGTATGCTACCAGAAGAAACCAGCTTGAAGCTAAAATGGGGCACATGGTGTAGTGTGAATTCTACCATTCTAGTGCATAGAGAGAGAGAGACACACACACACACAATTTAAGACATTAATTTTGTTTTCCAAACACACACTACAAGAAGTTTTAGGGCTGTTTCATAAAGTTACTTAAGAGGTTAAAACCCAATAGCTCCTAATCCATGACTTTTAACACCTTCTTAAAACAAATAAAAATGCAATGCTTGAACAAGTTAAATACTTTATTGTACACAAAGCCCATAAAGTGAGAACAATGAGCACTTTTCACTTTGATGCTTATGCAAAACATGTTGAGAAGCAATTATAACTTGATAAAATGATGGACTTCTGAAGCCCAGTTGAAACCAGTAGTACAAGACCACTATGGGAGCATCAGACAGATGCACTGCATTAGCAGCAGCTCTCTTTTCTACAGCAATCTTAAGATACGATGCACAGTTCATTTGTCATCCTTTTCCTCTTCATCCTCTTCATACTCAATCATCCTCCTCCTCTTCCTTGTTTACTTTTGTAGCAGCTACAGCCCTCATAAAGTTTCCTGTTCTTTGTGTTTTGTAAGATGCAATGTCCTTTTCATATTTTTCATTCAGCTTGACAGCTTTTTTTCACATAAGGCTCCTTTTTCTGCTTCATTAAGGTTGTTCCCTGTTTCACCAAACTTCTTTGCTATTTCACTAGTAGACAGGCCAGGATTTGATCCTTTTATTTTTGGGTGGAATCTGAAGAATCCAGGAAGAATCCTATTTGGTGCATTTGGGTCCTTGTTCCTCTTCTTCTTGCCTTCTTTTACAAGTCCAAAATCCTTCATTTCTCTGTCATATCTCACCTTGTTTACTTTGGCAAGATCTTCATATTTTCCCTTTTCTTTTGTCAGACATGATCTTTCACTTTTTTGAGCACCCCTTGGAAAATTCTGCAAAGTTAACGGAAACATCTGGATTCTTCTTTTTGTGTTCTTCACGACATGTCTTACATAGATGGCATAGGCAGACATCTTGGCTTTGGTTTTCTTAGAATCTCCTTTCCCCATTCTGGTAACTCTGTATTGTTTGTCTCTATAGTTTACCAATTTCTGATAGCACTTACCTACCACTTTCATTTTACCTAAGTATCCCAGGGCCAGGCAATGATTATTATATATTCAAAATCATACACTAAAAACTCAATAGCAAATACCACACAATTTCTTTTTTGTGTTATTTTATGCCCTGAAGAAAAGCGGTATGTGGTTCATTTTCTATAACTTCACACAAACACATAGCGTTTACTAATGATATTTTACAGAAAACAAGGCTATTGTGTAATTAACACTTCTAAAAGTGTTAGAGCCTCCCCCTCCCAAATTGCGTCAACTTGAAAGTAGTCCTTCCCTGCATGATGGAATACTTGCACTACAGCACATAACGTATATAAAAAAAGGCAAAGACTAAGTGGGCCCAGTCTGATACTGAATTTCATTTCATGATATCGACTATAAATGGTATATGTTGATATTATCTAAGTTACAAAATCGTTCACCTCCTAAATTAATAAATCGTGCTCAAAATTAACTTAATGTGAGAAAGCAGATAGGTTTCTACAAACCATGTTGTACATCTGTTATATAAATTACAAGAAAAAGGTATTGCTAGATACAGCAGCCATGTAAACAGAACATTTAATTTTCTCTTGATTTTTTTTAATGGAATTGCAAAGGGATTCCACATGCTCACACAGCTGTTTGCTATATTAACAGATGCCCCATCTCAAGCAATGTGGTTATGGTTAAATGTAGGTGGAGAGGGGTCAAATGCAGATGTCAAAAATTTAGGCTGCGGTCAAGGTAATAACTGCAGATACTGACAACATGCATGTCCTTATCATATCTGATAAATATCTGGTCAGTAGTCCAATGTCTTTTTCTAAATAATTGTCATTCTTTTATGTGCACACAAATTTATATACATGTATCTCACTGCCCACATAGCTATTTTAGCGTTAAAGGATATTAACTGACCATGAATGTATCATGATTTTCCCAAAAAATAAAATGACTGTAATATTTACATTACATTAAACATTAACACAGCCCTCTGTAGTATGTTGCTTAAGCAATAGCCTCTCTTACGGGTGCTACATCAAGTAGTGTAACTTTCTGAGTTCTTCCCACGTTACCCTTAATGTTTTCAGTACCAGACTGCCCAAGTATACTATGTACTAATATTTTCAACTGGCCGATACATAATAGTACTTATTCTTCTAAGACTGCTAAATACAAGGGTATAAAAGATGCAGACAGGCCCTCAGTTATTCCCTAGGATGTTTTCTTACGTGTGTGCGTGCGTAGATTCATAGATTAATACTAAGCTAACTGCCCTTGCGAGCCATTTTAAGCCTAGCCAATAATCCCTTGTGAGATTCAAACCCTGCATTTTGTGTTTGTAAGGCAAATACCTTAACCATTAGGCCACCCTAATGATAAGGGCATGCATGTTGTCAGTATCTGCAGTTATTACCTTGACCGCAGCCTAAATTTTTGACATCTGCATTTGACCCCTCCCCACCTACATTTAACCATAACCACATTGCTTGAGATGGGGCATCTGTTAATATAGCAAACAACTGTGTGAGCATGTGGAATCCCTTTGCAATTCCATTAAAAAAAATCAAGAGAAAATTAAATTTGCTGTTTACATGGCTGCTATATCTAGCAATAACTTTTTCTTGTAATTTATATAACAGTGTGTGTGTGTGTGTGTGTGTGTGTGTGTGTGTGTGTGTGTGTGTGTGTGTGTGTGTGTGTGTGTATGTGTGTGTGTGTGTGTGTGTGTGTGTGTGTGTGTGTGTGTGTGTGTGTGTGTGTGTGTGTGCGCTGTTGCACACATCCTCCCCATTTCATTTTACACAAAACAACAATCTACCTGCCATGAATGGAATTCCATATGTTGGTAGTTCCCAACCATTTGCTCAATTGTTTTCCAAGTGCTTCCTGTTCCAAACTATTCACTCTCATTTACTGCTACACTCTGCAGTATACCCACTCCTTCCTACTTCTAATCACTAGTCATCCCCCTTCACCCGCTCTTTCCTCCTAACTACTTGTACTACATTTCTCACAATCTTTCTGTCTCTTACTGTGCATTTTGTTGGTGATGTTTTACCATATTCTTAATTCACTGAATTTATTGTAATGGTGCTTTTGGTCTCAAACTCCTTAATAAATGTGAACTTGAACATAATATTCAGTCTCAGTATTGCTACCTGCCTTTTCTTCTAGGTGCCACAGCCATCCTTTTCAGCCAGAGTATCACGTTGCCACACCTTTCTGTTATGCCTTTTAGTAAAGGGTACCTGCCATTTATTAAAAAATGCTTTTACTAATCCAAGGATCAGACTCACTGACTATATTACATTACTGAGCTACTTGTATCTTTATGCTGTGCTATCCTACGTACCCCTCCCCTTTCTTTTAGATTTTTTTTAAGGGGAGAATAAAACCTTTTGTGAACCATTCATAGCTGCCATCCCATAACGTCTTCAATTTATGTAGCTATTTTGCCATCTCACACCCTCCCAATCATATTTCTTCTCCAGTCCATGTTTTGCTGTACGAAGCATATCTTAGGCTAGTTAATTCTTAGTTCACAATTCACATCCTCTTTATTTTAGGATACTATACAATCCCTGATTCTGCACACTGCTACTTCTACCATATTATCCAAAATCAGTATGCTTTGGTTTTCCTGCACCTCATACCGCCTTTTCCTCATTTGTTTGGCTGAAATGCAACCCTTTGCAACTCCATGCTTAACGACTTCTATTGTAATACTCACCATTCTAAAAGAACTTACTCAAAAATCTAGAGCTCAACCTTATACTGGTCCTTGAAAAAACATTCACGTTTCCCTACTCATTCTATACTGTGCTCCCCTTATAGTCACACCATTTCCCTTTCCAGTTCCTTCTCATGACTCGACCCACACTTTTATGATATCTCATCATTTTGTTAAGTCCTTCTGCCAACTTACTGAATACTTTTGTCAGTATCACTTGTTTAATTTGTTTTTTTTTTTATTTCTCCACCTTTTCTTATTGGCATCTCTCTTTGTTACATGTAGCTTAGGACCTTATTCTCTATCCCATGGAATGCATTGATCATGTGTAATGCTGTATAGTGTCTTCTAAAATCTGGCATGCCCCAACCATTCGGTCTTGTATTCTCAGTCAGTGTCCTCTTTCCATTCCTCCTTTCCTTGCACTTCCACATCTATCCTTCACATATTCTTTGAATCTATTTCCTTAATCTGTGTTTTGTAGCTATGTACAAATGTCCTGGCAGGTATATCAACAAGTAGGAGTGACATCATTCCACTTCTATCGTATTGTTGTCCTACGTACCATAATTCAAACACTGTTGTTAGCATAACTTCCTAACTTAATGTGATAAGTTGTTGCAGTTTCTCCAACTTGTCTCCCTCAGACTAGAATATACTCTGATTCCAGATAATGTCTCCCTGTATCACATGGCAGTTGAGCCAGGTCTTTTTCCAGGTCCCTTTCTCCCCATGAGCATAGCTGCAGATTCTTTAGGAGATGAAAATAGGTCTGCCATTCTTGAATCATCTAATGTCTGATATCACTTTTATAAACATCCTTTCATTCATCTTTTAATGTCACCATATAACCAGCTGGAAACAAACTGATGTCTGTGAAAGCATCTTCATCATGTCTGTCCTTCAATATCTTGTTAATCTTCTATGGAAGGGCTTCAGCTAACAAAAAAGGGGGGGGGGTACAGGAGGAAAAGCTGTCAGCTACTCCATCCATGTTTTACTCATTTAGCCAACATGGCAAACCCCAATTCATTGCTCTTCTAAAGGAGGAGATAGTTTACAAAGCCCACAGTTTGCATACTAAAGATCCTCCTATACCTGTTTCCTCCAACACTCTGAATAAGATGGCCAACTCACCATACAAAAAAAATTGTTGATATCAGACAGCAGAACTGTAGAGACCTTGTTTGCCTTCCATCTCCTTAAACTAGCAAAAAGCTTTCACTGATTTTTCAAGTATTTTCCATTTACCCATCCTACCTCCATCCACAACCCTTTTTCCAAATTTTTGCACATGGGGTTAGGGTGTCACTTCACAGTGACAGTCATCTAGAGCCAGGGTTTACACCACCAGGTGGCTAGCCCTGCCATGGCTGTTCTTTCATACCATACACTCACAGCTTTGACCAGTTTAGAGTGTCTAATCCATTTATTGCATGTCATTGGAATGTGGGAGGAAACCAGATCACCAGGAAGAAACCCATGTGAACACAGGGAGAACGTGCAGACTCTTCACTGAAGGCACCCCAACTGAGAATCAAACCAGATAACCTCTTGCTTTGAGGCAACAATGCTAGCTGCTGTTCCACTGTACTGCCCCTACCACACACACCCTACTTATCTTGGAAAAATTATCTCTGAAATTAACATTTAATTTTCCTACCAGAATTTCAGTATTTAATTTTGTATCCACATTTGTTAAAGACATGGGCTAACAGTTTGTTGGAACAGTCCTTCCCCATTAACTTTTTGGAAGGATTGGTGCACCTGAGACTTCTAGTGTGAGTAGCAGCATGCCTGCTCTCAGTATCCCATGGACATTTATTGTTTTTTATTTTTACTTTTTCATTTATTTGCATGCTTTTTACTATTTACTTTCCAGCTATCTTATACAGTTCCACAAAAACCTCGTCTGGGGTACTAGTTTTTATGTCAGAAAATGTCTCTTCTTTTTTGTGTTTTTACCTAAAATATTTCTTTCGTCTCTGCTCTGATGACTTTCCATTCCATCTGCATTTTCTACCTTGTCTCACTCATCTGCATAGCAATTTATTCTTCTTGCAGACTAAATAAGTAGTCATAAGATTCTGCAGAGATGTTTGGCATCCTTTTGCAGTCCCTCACTCTGTCCTTAATTATTGTCTTGTACAGCCACCAACATTCTGCCCTACATAGTGCCTTTAGTAATGTAACCCTGTTCCACCCTGTCAGGTTGTAAAACCAGCCTGAGAACATTTCAGACTAGCCTAATGTCCGGAAGCATTTACAAATATTTGAATGATTTGCTTAAATTAAAGACTGTTTATCTGATATATGTAGGGTTTATATAACAGCCAGTCCTTTATAACTAGTTACTAAAGTATGATATTGAGGTAATTATACCTCTAATTTAAATACCACATCCTCAAATATTTAGTAGCTCAGGAGTGATGCAATGATTAATATTGCCTCACAGCAGCTGGTTCACTATGTCATTTCCTAGCTAGTATGCCTACTACAGAGAATACATGTAGTACACATAAGTTTTTCAGGGTACGCCAATTTCCTTCTACATTCCAAAGACCCACTGTAGGTGAATTGCTAATTCTTCCTGTAGCTGTTCAATATTGTATGTGTAGGATACCAGTTTAATCAGTAGTATAAGTTTCCAGCCCTGTAATTATAATGGGTATAATAATCTTTTTGTTGTTTTAAGTATTGTACAAACCAAGGCAATGACGTGATATTAACTTTTATAATCAAACAAGGCTATGTTACTCATAAAAGTATAAAACGTGTGTGTGTGTGTGTGTGTGTGTGTGTGTGTGTGTGTGTGTGTGTGTGTGTGTGTGTGTGTGTGTAATTTAAGTCTTTAAACCTTTGCGGAAAACAAACTGTTTGACATGTGAAACCTACATGATACGGAGTTTCTGCTTTTTGCTACATATATAGTTTCAACCTTAAGATCAGTTTTCATAGAAACCATTGTATTTAGCTCATATCCTGAAACCATTTTAATTTTGTTTTTCATTAAGACTCAAACTCTGAATTTTTGAAAACCACAAGTATGTCTGATTCCATAAACCTTCATACAGATTAATAAATATTTAGAAATACAGGACACTTGTCTTGTAAACCTTTAACATTTTTTCATGTTTAAATAGTTGGCCAGAAGCACCATTGTACAAGCCAAGGCAATGACGTGATGTTAACTTTATAATCAAACAAGGCTATGTTACTCATGAAAGTATAAAACATGCATTTACCATTAACTAATTTATTTGTTTAGCACCAGAAGCTTTACCCTGTTTGACACTCAGGTTATTTTTTTTTACACAAAAAACATTTTTATTGATTAAATTATCACTTATGACATAGGCAATCATGCATTTGTTTAAATGAAAACAAACCATATTGACATATTTTCAGTTGTAAACATTACACATCACATATAATCTTCTATATAATCATTGCCAGTCAAACATTTTATAGCTCATTCAATTCCTGCCTTCCCTGAAACTTCTTTCTTTCTCCAAAACATTATTCTACAAGTATTGTTCCTTCAATCCCCATATTTTTAAAGTAATTTGCTCCTACCCTTTTCTAAAGATCCCACTTCCAGTTATTTTATCTCTGTTACTATATTCACTACTTCTAATATGATAGGTTTCTGATAGTTACTAGCTACTGGAATGAGATCTATGTCTACTAAAACTATGAATGATGTGAAGGTATTTTAAACTTAAAGTTATCTGCAATTGCTAAAAGGATACTTAAAACAACAAAAAGATTATTATATCCATTATAATTACAGGGCTGGCAACTTATACTAATGATTGAACTGGTATCCTACACATACAATATTGACTGCTTTGGGTTATATCTGACTTGCAAGAACTAAAGGTTGCTTATATGAAAAATGTTGCATATAGTGCTTTGACTACCCTAAAGATTAGCCCAGTTTACAAATTAGTTATGTATTAGCATTTTGTGGGAGTGTCCACAGATGTGGAAATATTTTTCCTCTGACTATCCACGGTCATTTCATGGAATTGTATCATGAACATAGATCTTAGCTACTAATCATGTTCTGAGCATGCTCATAGATGACATCAGGCCTTACAGCAAGCACTGACTGTTTTTCATTGTAGTACATGTAAGTAAGAGCCACAGGTTCTTGAATATGGCAGCAACTTTAGACACGTGGCTTAGATTATGGATAGATGAAGTGATGACTGTATATATGAAGTGTAAGAAAAAATGTAAGGTTGTGTGGTAATTGCTTGCCCTACTGAATGATGCAGGCTTCTGGGACATTTTTTTACCTCATCTTTTCCACAGTATCATCATTATTGAATTTTCACTTATGACATAGGAAATTATATGTATAAATGAAAAAAAACATAATGACATATACAAACATTACACATCACATATAATTTTCTGTACAGTCATTGTCAATCTAGCTTTACATAGCTCACTAAAGTCCTGCCTTCTCTTAAATCTCATTCATCTTCCAAAACAGGGTCTATATTAGAGCATCGAAGTTTTAAAACTTTGAATGTTGTAATATCGAACCCTATTCAGCGAAAGCTGAAAGCATCGAACATACAGAACAGCAAATTTTTTTCCTAGGGAAAAAAAATTGCTGTTCCAAAACACATGCACATAACATCAGCACACCAAACAAACAGAAATCCACACACATACACCTAAAATCTTACACCTAACCCTACACTAAACTATACATACACCACTAACTATCCACTTACCTTAACCCAAACCCTAACTTTAAGGTCCATCACTATCGCACACTCACCTCACCCATGCCCTAACCCTAACTCACCTACACTGCCCTACCCTCACATCCACACAATCACACACTTACCTGACCCGTGCCCTAACCCTAACTCACCTTACCAGCTCTAACCCTCACGTCCACACAATCGCACACATACCTAACCTGCGCCCTAACCCTAACTCACCTAACCCGCCCTAACCCTCACATCCACGCAATCGCACACATACCTAACCCGCACCCTAACCCTAACCTAACCTGCACTCAATTGCACACTTACCTGAACCCGACCCATAACTTTCCACTGCAGTGCTGAAAATACCGACGTAACAAAAACAGACATCCAAATTCTTTCCCTAGGAAAAAATTTGGTTTTCTGTTGCTTCGATATTTTCAACTGAATAGGGTTCGATATTAGAACATTCGAAGTATTGAAACTTCGATGTTCTAATATAGACCCTCCAAAACACTATCCTGCATTAATAGTTCCCACAATTCCCTTTTTTCTAAGTAATTTGCTCCTACCCTTTTCAAAAGAGTTCACTTCCAGTTCTTTTATCTCTATTATTACATTCACTACTTCAAAAACAATTGGTTTAGATTCTGATTTCCATTTTCTAGTAATTGCTTTTTTTGGCAGCCATCAGAATTAAACTTAGCAAGGTCTTACTATGTCTAGACAATTTCCCTCAGATGTATTTTAATTCTGTTTTATTACTCTACTGGTGTTTAAGAACAGCAGAAATAAATAAAGGTTATTACATGTTATATGTTAACGGGTGCTGAATAAAATACAAATTAACTCAATTTATTATTATCATGTTTATGATTTTTTCTCTGCCTTATGGAAATTTGCTGACATATACATTATTTTACTTTATTATTAAAGTAATATAATGTATATTGGATCTTGTAACACTGTAGGTGCAGTGATGTTTTGTGTCTAACTAAGAATGCCAGGAATCCCTTTTACGTCATATTTTTGCGACGTTATCTTGATGAATCCTAATTAAAACTTAAGCTTAAAATTGTATGATTAAAAGATGTAACACACAAGGATTTATGCCAACTTTCAGTTTATAGTAAATGCACCACAGATAAAATGTAAGTTGAATACTGTCACATATAAACATTACATTTCAATAGCAAATATACTATATTAAAACACAGTTTTCTTGCTGAGGGGAGTACTTCACAGAGCTGAAAATGCTGTAACAGATTGCTTTCAGTACTTAAGATTTTTTGCTGAACAACCTCGTGAGTAACAAAAAGATTAAATTGTTAAGAATATAGAAATTGGATACTGGATGAACTAATGAACATCTCTAGTAACAAATAGCACACAGGCTGGCAACATATAATAACCCCCAATGTCCAATATAAAGTAATTACACTGGGCATAGTCATGTAATGCCACACAATAACATCTGCACTAAAATGCTGCACTGAATCCAAAATCCATGCAAAATACTTTTTTCCTACCTATAGTCATCCGGGAAATGCTCATCAATTGCAAACCACATATTCCAGCTTTTCCTCTCAAAAATACCTGTATAATTTAAGGAAAACTGAAGTTATGATACATATTTATACAGACATAAAAAGCTATTCCATATAGCATTGTGTTGATAGACATAATCTCCCCAGCCAGTACATACTTCACCTTACCTCCCACAGGATCCACAAAATATCTGCAGTTTTCTAATATTGTGCCCTAATACACACATTTAAGGTTCATAGGTAATTAGTATGCAATCAGTCTGCAGGCTATTTCAAGCCTCACCAAAAACCCTATTTAGAAGTTCTCTCTAGCCTCAAGGAAGACAAGACAAAATAGACAGGGGGAAAATTTGAAGCTGCCCATCTAATTATCTAACTTTACCTTGAAAGTGGCAAGGGTGCTACTGTGTTTGACATGCAGTGGAGGTTTGTTCCAGAGGTGAGGGATACATTGGGATAGGAATGTATCATGCCAACATAACTGTCAATAGTGTTTTTTTCATTATTTGGTAGAGAATAAACTGGACAGCATGATGTAAATAAATTTAATGAAAATATTTTAACTATAAATGCATTTTTAATTTAGCTTGGTTTTTTTTACCTGAAAGTAAGATATTTGAAACCTCTATCACTCTCTTCTGATCACTGATGCTGATGAAAGTTTAGTTCCTTTAATTGAGTATTTGATGAACCATTAATTCTGCAACGGAACAGGAGGTCAAATAGGGGTTGAATCTTCCATGACTTGAAAGGCTAAACATAGATCTCCACTATGGAGTCTGTAAGAGACTGTGTACAGAGAAAGGGATGACAGTCTCTCCTGCAAACTAAGATTTTTGAGGACACTGATCTTTTTAGTTATGCATCTCTGAGGTTGAGGTAAGTAATGGAGAAAGTACACATTTCTCAAGATAATACATTTCTTAGTTGTGTCCCTTTTTATAAAACAGGTCCCACTCTTTTGACAGAATTATTGGGTGGTCCCACCAGCAAAACAGTTATTTGCCAGAAGATTATCATAATTGATCAGTCTTCTTTCAAAATGATTGTAAACGTGGTATAAAGTTGGACTCTATCACATCTTTCGCAGGACAAAATAGTAACTACTTTTTTATGTTAGTAATGTCAGTTCTGCTGGCTCCAGTTATGCAATTGTTTCTGTTTTAGTGGCATCTCATTATGTCAGACTAAACAGGATTTAAATTCAAGACATGCCTGCTTACTTTCTTTATCTTCTATAGCAGCATTTTTCTTATTAAACATAAGATTTATTTTTAACACTTTGGTATATAAAAGTTTCCCAAATAATCTTAAAACAAAGGTTGTTAAACACATGTATAAATGAGTTCTTCTCTGCCTCATTTCATGGCAGATGGTATAGTTTAATTGCTAGTTAATTAAACATAACAGTGCAGCAGTTTATATTTATGCCAACACATCTACTGTTCTATGATGTGTCATCTGTGGGGATATTTGAAGCCTCTCTAGCTCTCATCTGACCATTGATACAACAGGGGTATGTTCCTAAACTTATGTAGTAGGTTCAGAGCTGAATTGTGGTCAAATTGGTCAAATGGGACCCTAGGCAAGGTAATGGACCAGCCCCCCCAAATCACACACACACACAGTCTTTCCAATATCTCTACCCAACTACCATAATCAATGTTAAAACCTGTCAGTGTGCATAATGTTTTCCAATTTACTTTAACAGTGATCACAGAGATTTGGATTTAATTTAAAACTTTAATTTCAAATTTTATCGACAGACATTGATGGTCATTTGCTAAACAAAACATGAGTTTCACAATAAAACAGAATTAGAATGAGCAACAGCAAACTTCTCTCCCCTTAAAGCTTACATTCATTGAAAATGCATCTTGTAACCCATTAAATTACAAGACATGCTCTGGGATTCATAGTCAAACAAAATAGAGTGAATCACTAATTAGCAGCGATGTGAAGGGTGAATGAATTCAAAAGATATGTAAAACATTTGCTAATAGGTTGGGATAGCCTACTGAATGCAAGGGTACCTTTTCAGGGGCAACTCAGAAGCACTTTCTGGAGACGTGACTTGGTCAGAATAATACAGCAGACAAACAAAGCTTGATATAGTCAAATGCTGCACCACAGAAGCAGCTCATTAACGGCTCATAGCCTTACTCATCTGTGCTAAGTACCAGGCCAGGCAGACTACTAAAAGGTCTGGCTTTCAGGTAAAGTACATTTCACACCTGTGTTCCTGTAAAAAAAATAGTTACAAATTTTCATTGAATGCATTGACATCATGATGTCCAGTGAAATCCCTGTCAAATAATAAAAACACAATTAACAACCAAGAAAATAAGGAAACCAAGGATCAAACTAAAAGAACATGACTCAAATGATGATTCCCTTGGTTACTTCAACTGATTTCTTCTTTTACACCATTACTACTGTGAGTTGCATGAAAGAAGCGCACACATACACACACACGCTCACAAGGGACTACTTTAGATAATCGATATACCGCTGACCCGACTTTTAAATCACTGAGATGAAAGCACCAAGAATTCACTTAAATGAACACTGACATAACTGACAAAAAACTACAGGTAAGTAACCACTTGTCCATCATAGTAAATTTTGCCCTTTTCCCCACTATAGTGCAATCTCGGAGTTTATATATTTAGTTGGGAGGGTGTGGGGGCACAGCACATGGGTGGGTTTCATGTGGTTCAATTTCTGTGTTTTGTTGTGGTGTAGCCAAATGGTTACTTACCTGTATTTTTTGTCGGTGTTGTCAGTGTTTGTTTAAATGAATTCTCAGTGCTTTCATTTTGGTGATTTAAAAGTCGGGTAACACACACACACACACACACACACACACACACACACACACATGCACCACTCACACGCACATGCACACACACACGCACACACATACACGCACACTCACACACACACACACACACACACACACACACACACACACACACACACACACACACACACACACACACAAAAAGGTGACCATCAGTTATAAACCCTTGTATGATGGTGTTCATCTCATCTGTTTGCTTGCAATCAACTGACTAAGGAACTGCATAAGTAATGACTTTAGAAGTATATTACAGCGCACTAGTCTGCGAATCATACACTGCACCTCATTACACCCCCATTATTCCCCAATGGTTTAGTTTAAGAATTAGAGATGAGGACTTAAAATCAGAAATAGATTGCAAATACTGGTCTTACACTTAGAAAGTCATTAGTAATATAGGTTTTGTGTTAGCAAACATTTTCTGAAGATTGTGAAGTCTGAAATTAATATCTGTCATTCTTTAGTAACTGCAATACAGAGTACCTCACCTGGAAGCCACATAGTTTATCAGGAATAGACCACAAATATGAGGAAAATAAATCTACATGGGCTGAGAGCTATGTTCTGTAGACAGCTATGCCCTCTACACACACACACATACACACACACACACACACACACACACACACACACACACACACACACACACACACACACACACACACCAGTTACAGCCTCATGTGTAACTGCACACCTGAGATAGCTGCATGAGATCAAGTGAATTAATAAATTCATAAATAGTGGGCCAGAAGTGTACCTCATCTCAATACTTTCAGAGCCATACAGGCACCCCATTGCAACTTTCCTCCCCTCTCAGTCCTATCAACTTGTTAGATCAAGAATCAGACACAAAGCTTCCCCTCAAAAATCAGGAACAGGTTTTAAATAAGTCTCTTATTTTTATTTACACTTTGTTGACCAGGATAGTCCCTCTAGACCAATGGCCTCATTTCAGGGGAGAACCAAGGAAGTGTTCATACTAATTAGAGAAATTTGGCCAGGGTACTGGAGAGCTTCCCCTATTCTTTAAAGCTGCTATGTGGTGCTGGAGGGCAGCAAGGAAGAGGCCTAAGGGAAGCAGCTGTTGCATGGAAGAGGACACGATATGGAGAGTTTGGGGCTGGAAAGTGAGAATCTGGAGACCATTTTGTTTGATATGAAGCTTCGGAATATAAGCAAAGATTCCTCTGTGGTGGATATTACAAATGTGCAACATTTAGCTGTCTCCATGGAGAAGGAAGTAACTGAGTCTAATGAAGTAGCACAGATAACAAAGCTGGCATCAGGAGAGCTTGCAGATGATGTTCTGTTAAAACTAATCAAGCAGGACGATCCAGGTGATAATATTACTGTTTCATGGGGTCAGATAGCAGATATATTTTTTTCAGAAGTGCTAAGGATGGTAATGTGGAAAGGAACCAGGTAATGTGACAGCAGAGAGTGCAGCAGTTACAACTTGTGCGGCAGTGGCAGAAATTAAATGAGGAAAGCCGCAACAAACTGAGAAGGTGTGTCCTTTTTGGCAGCAAAAAATGCAATAGTTACAACTTACAACAGTAACAACACACAAAAAGAGAAGCAGCAACAAACTGTAAGTAAAACTGTGTGTAGAAGATCAACTGTGAGAATAAGAACAAAAAATGAAGCTGTAATGTACAGATATTGTGTATGGGATAATTTTGTAACTGTTCTGATTTTTAAAGCTCAAGAAATGCTGTTGTTTATACATATTAGGACAGAGACTTTTTTTTGATTTAACATTTGAAACTGATGGACTGATGATGAAATTTCTGGAACTGTGTAGCAAACTGGACATGTATCCATGGAAGAATTACTTGTATTAACTTAAATGTTAAAAAAAAAATGTTACTTTGCAGTCTAGAACTAATGAACTGTTAGAAGAAGATGTTAAAATACATTCAGTGTCTGTGTGAAACTCTTGATAATATTGTGAACGTCAGAGAGGAGAGAAACTTATAAAATGGAGGGTGAAGACTGGAGGTTATTCTGGAAAACAACATAGTGAAACATTTGCCAAGTGTTATTTTTGTGGCTGCTCATAGAGGGACATTAAGATATGTTGGCCGGCCTAAAATGGAGGGTGAAGACTGGAGGTTATTCTGGAAAGCAACATAGTGAAACATTTGCCAAGTGTTATTTTTGTGGCTGCTCATAGAGGGACATTAAGATATACTGGCTGTTATGGATTGGGAGAGTGGCCTAATGGTTAAGGTATTTGCCTTATAAACACAAGGTGCAGGGTTTGAGTCTCACAAGGAATAATTGGCTAGGCTTAACATGGCTTGCAAGGGCAGTTAGCTTAGTATGAATCTAAATCAGTTTTCTTTTATGGGGTCTTTTCTCATTTAATTAATAACTGTGACAAGTTGCAATGTAACCAGCAAGAAGGAATGTGCCTTAATGCAGGATGCGTAAAAAATGGAGGCACCTTTAGATGGATTGTCAAGAGAAAACAGTAAATAATGAAAAACAAGGGTAAAGGGAAGAAAAGATACATGCGGAAGGACAACAAGAGGCTGTGGGAAAAGGGTGACCTAGGTGAAGAAAATATGTATGATAAGATGTTCTCTTTAACTAGCTGTTTGTGTAGATATCTTGCAGACTGCCTGAGGGTTTGTTAACACATTCACTCCTTGCCTTCAGTTTTGCCAGCCTTGATCCAAGATTGTTCATCACTCAAGAGTTTGGTTCCTGATCTCCAGGGATCAGCTGTCTGTTAGGATGATGCCGCTAATCATTACTGGCAGTTATGGTATTGGGCAGCAGATCTTGGTAACTAGTGTGTGTGTGTGTGTGTGTGTGTGTGTGTGTGTGTGTGTGTGTGTGTGTGTGTGTGTGTGCATGTGTGTGCGTGTGTGTGCGTGTGTGTGTGTGTGTGTGTGTGTGTGTGTGTGTGTGTGTGTGTGTGTGTGTGTGTGTGTGTGTGCGTGTGTCTGAATGTGAGTGCATGTTTGTGCGTGTGTGTGTGTGTGTGTGTGTGTTTCTGAATCTTCACTTTAACTGCAATAACATTTACTCTGAAGTGCACAACTCTTAGTATCCACATCACGTAATTTTGGATGTTTTTATATTAACTTTATCTTACATTTTCATGGTATTTCTACTGTAATATTTATGGAGAAAATGAATTTCTTGTAGCATTACAGTTTTATACATCCACCCCCATTCACAAAGGATTTTAATTTTCCACCCACAGTGTCAGGGACTGGATGTTTTATACATTACTTCAATACCCACAGTCACCAGAATTGTATGACAGATTTACAAAAATATTACAGGATAACGAATTCAGAACTCACTAAGAAATTAGCAGTTTTATCGAGAAATGCAGGTGTACAGGTTGAAATTTTAAGAAGTAAATATTGTGATGTAATGTTAAACAAAAGCAGTGTCCATGAAATTTAGCACAGTTCTTTGCAGGTGTCACAATATCCCTTTTCTCATTCAACAATGTACTCCAACTGTCCTTTAATAGCTTAGCTGTGAAAAAAAGAGGGGCAGACTGCCTGTTGACAAAAAGAGGTGATGATCCCTTGCTAAACTCATACTACACAAACAGAGTGACAAGAGGTATTATCAGTATACACTGCACCAAATCTGTGGGAGCAGTGACAAATGCTGCCTTTTAGTTTTGAATATATATGTATTACACTGCATTCAGAAATATGGAGGAGTACCTTGCTGTGTGAAACAGAGGCCTGAACACATGAGTGTGACCTCCAGTGACTGGGCTTTGATTAGTAGAACCGGCACTGGAGAAGCCAGGCAGAGAGGGGGAGGGAGGGAAAAGTCACGGACCATATTTCATCTCTTGGAGGTGATGGGTTTGTGTGCATTTAGGGGCAAACTGGGCTGTAGACATCCCTGGATAACATTAGGGAAACTGCTGTTCATGACACAAGGACAGAGATGTGGAAGCTTGGAGGCAATGCTCTTAATGGAGTTGTGAAGGTTGCCAGACAGATTGTTGTATATCACTCCCAGGCATCTTGTCAGTTGTGTGCAGTTAGGGCTGTAGAGACAAAGAAGAAAAATCCTCAAACTGACCCTTATGGCTGTGTGAATGATTGTCTGTCCCAGCTGACCATCGTCCTGGTAATGTGAAAGTAGCAGGCAGGCTGCAAAGAGTGACAGGGGAAAAAAAATGAACATGGAGGAATACCTCAGGCTTTACATAGTACCAGATGATACTTTAAATCATATACTCAGAGATTACTTTCTACTTATGGAAATAAAAATAATAAAGCTCGATCAAAAAAGTCAAGCTTCAGCTTCCAGTTCCTTTAAGTTGAGAAAAGTCCCTTCGTCATCTTCTGCAAAGCAGCGTCACATATGGGAATGAGTAGCTATATTTTATGTAGTGAAACATTCCCAAATGATGAACGTGCTTCTGAGAAAAGACTGAGAGATAGAGTCTGTGTGACATAACACAGCCTGTGCCCCCATTCTGTCATGCACATAGCTGACAATACTGATCTGTAAAACCACCAATGTATTTGACTATTATGTTACACTAGACTGTTGGCAGAACATATTAGCCAAAGAAGATATAGGTCTGTAACTGATTTCATCTATTTTTGAGCTTGTGTAGCATTGCTGTAGAACATTTTAAACTTCTTTGGCTAATACTCTGCAATCATCATAACTTTAAGTTCAGTTCAGTACAATACAATACACAGCATTCATTCATTTAGTTAAACTTCAACTTAAAGAATTCTTCTCTGACTCCTGGCTTTGCACTTGCTCCTCTATTGGCTAAAATATTAATCATACCTCTCAATCTCTCAGAGCAAGAAATCTGAACAAAGCCTAAAATAATGAGGGGACAAAGGCCCAAAAATAAGAATAGATTTTAAATATTGCTCCAATAAACTTAGATAATTCCTAAAATAACAGGTTTTGTATTTTTACACATTTTCTGAAGGATATGAAGTCTGAAACTCAAATGGCGGTTATTATTTATTTTTGTTTAGTGACTTTAATCTTCAGTGAATTGCCAGAAAAACACAAATTTTATGAGGAACAGACCAAAAACATGAGGCAAAAATCTGGACATTCTGCGAAAATCTGTACAGTCGAGAAGTATATGTTAGCTCCTTCTCCTCTAATACCTTTGTACACCCTCCCTTTCCTTTTGCTTATTTTTATTTCTCTTACTCTTATTTCTCTCACTCGTAATCTTGTTTTATACTTATTATTTCCCCTGCCTCCCTGATATATCTACTCCATTTATAAGCTGTAACAAATACTTTTCCTCACTATCCCGTCTCTTGCTCTCCTCCTTCTTATCCATTGTTTGAAGTTTCCACTCTGATATTTGCTTTGTGAGTGAATAATAAACCCTCACACTTATAACATATCAACACATTTCACTGTTACATGATATTGTATTTATCTTGTTTTAATGATGCAGCCAGATTCAATAAAGCCTACAGTTCATTTACACCCTGTGTGCATTGTGGCACAGTTTTGGATTCAGTAAGCAGCTCTACATGGTGTGTAGAGGTGCACACAGACATGCAAACAAGGTAAACACTGTGGCATGCAAATTACAACATAAGCAGCTGAATCGTATGCTAATCAAGCAATCCAAGATGAAAGAGCTATTTAACAAGCTATAAAGCAACTACGTAGACTCAGTGCTGGTTTTCCCTGCAAATTCCAAAACTGATTGAAATACAAGCCACGGGAAGGAGTCTACACAGAAACAATGTTAGGAGCTGCTGTTGCTTTAATTCATCTGTATGTGCAACAGGCTGAAGTGTATGCAGCTTCTGCTAATAGACCAAGGCCAAGAAGGAGAAGAGTGTTCAGACCCTGTTTAATTTGTAACCTATATGATGTGATAATTGTAGAGCTCTACAGGGTGGATAGAGACACTCTACAGGAACTCTGCAACCTCTGCCATCCTCAACTCAGAGCCAGGGTAAACCAAGGTGAACCTATCCAAGTGGAGACAAAGGTATGTGTAGCACTTAGAATCTTAGCTACAGATACCTTTCAGAGACCAACAGGGGACGTGCTGGGGGTGTCACAGGCATCAGCATCCAGGATCCTCCATCAGTTCTTGAATGTTATTTTCCAACATGCCAGTGACTGCGTATATTTCCCAGTACTTCTGATGATAGGGCCAGAAATATGCAGGAGTTCTACCCTGTAGTACACTAGCCTGAAGAACTGAGTGCCATATATTGCATACATATAGAAATTAAGGCACCACCTGGTGAATAGGGAAGGTTCTACATACATAGAAAAGGCTTCCACTCTATTAACTGTCAAGTTGTGTGTAATGCCAAGGAAATCATCTTGAATGTGTGTGCTGGCAATCCTGGCAGTTACCATGACTCACATATCTGGCACACCTCCTAACTAAATCAGATGTTTGCTAAAAGTGATATCCCACAGGGTCATTTATTGGAGGATGCAGGTTATGCATCGGAACTGTGACTGATGACACCCATCAGAAATGCTCACACACCGGCTGAAGAATGCCATAATGAGGCACATGCTCAAACCAGAAATATCATGGAGTGTGTGCTTGGGTTGCTTAAGTCATGGTTCTAGTGCATAGATACATCTGGAGGAGTCCTGAAGTACAATACACAGACATGTACTGAAATATTAACAGTGTCTCATGTGACACAACATTATCCTGAGAAAACAGCTTCAGCAGAATCAGCAAGGTGAAGGAGCACACATCCCACCATCAATGCCAAGGTCACCACAGCCACATGCAGATGAGGAGTCAGAGGGGGAACCTGCAGCTGCTGTGGTTGTAGACAGACATAATCTTGCTCAATATACCATTGTATTGGCTAAGAGGCAATACATAGCACATTCATTCACCACCTAAGGGGATAAAGATTTCCTCCTACACACATTCATATAGTAACATTGATGCCAAGCAACACTCACAACCTTCACCTACCCATGTATTAGCTGTGTACTGCTTGCATTAGACAGTCAGCCCTGAACTAAAACTGTTGCAACTGCTGGATTTACAAGCTAAGTGTTGAACCTGGAGTGTATTGTGTAATAATATGAATGACTGGTGTAACTTTGCATTTTGTTACTTGGTAGTGTAAGCAAGTAAAAGGTGGGAGATTTGAACAGAAATTAATTTAACATGTGACAGCAGAGACTTATTTGACTTACATGTGTCCATTATTAAATAGCAGGCCTCAGGCATCAAATATTCACACAGTCATTCCTCTCAAAAGTGGTGATGGTCACTGCATGCCCTCAGTTTAGCACCATACATTTGTATTGGAAAATAATTAAAGAGAGAAGTTAGAAAGTAATGGTATACATTTCAGTTTCCAACTTCACAACCATCATGAGATCATTCACAATAAAGTTGGACATTTTTGAAGCTATCAACTGACTTCCTAAGACCAATATAAGTCAAAGGTACAGTTACCAGTTCAACATCACAAATGCAGATATACTAAGCACTAAGTCAGCTGTGCACCCTGAGCATCTGATGCAAAGCTTATTTATCCCTGAATCCAAAAGATACAAAACAGGGATATGGCACAGTTATCACTTGAACAGGGTTTGTGTGTATGGGGGAGTGGTAGAAAGCCTAAGCTGACACAAAAGGTCAGTGAATGTGTGGGAGTAAGAAAGAGAAGCAGGCAAACATTTGGATAAACCAACAAATGGCTGGTGAGACAAAATGAGTTTTAAGCTGCACAGCTGAACCATGTAACTGTTGTGTGTGAGTCTGTAGGGGTCCTCCAGGTGAAATTGGTGTGTGAGTGTCTGCATGAACACAGCCAAGCTCTGTGCTAGTCGGACGTACATGTAAGCTGTACATGGTAGAGGTGGCAGTACATCGTTGTCATGCCCGACCACAACAACTGTCTTTGGTGAAGGCAGTCCTGCATGTCAGCCCGTGGACTGTGCCACATCTACAACCCTAAACATTCCTCTGGAGCACCTATGGGAAAGTGCCTGTGCCTCCACAACAGCCCTAAACATACAATGAGTGGCACAGGAAGAGAAACCTGGATCAGGTGGAGGATGGACAGCAGGCCTCCTCAGAGCACATCTAACAGCCCTCCTACATGGCACCTCACCCCACTTTGGCTATGGCCAGAGTTAACAGGCAATGAAGCAACAGTAATCACACATCTGTGATTAATTGTCTCACCCTCCACCTGTCCAATATCTGAGAGCTAACTAGAATGTGGAGGCATAGGTCTATTGGCTGTGTCTGATGGAATTACAGGGAATGGCTGTATGTCAACCTCAGTGTCAGATTCAACCTCTGCACCCCATGACTGTGGTTCTGTTGGGCCATCACCATCATTAGTCTGCTGATACTCTGACACTAGGTGGTAGAAATTCCACACTTCCACTGTCAGGATCACCTGTGATAATAAGCAACAAACACAGGAAAAATTAATACCTAAACTACTACACTCTAATATATGTTAACAAAATAACAATGCTATGACTATTAGACAGTACATCAGTACATATAACAGTCCTGACATCAACATTACACACTAAAATATTTCTTTGAATTGCTCATCAGTACTGGCATAAAAATGTTTGGTTTACCACCTGCAGATGAGGGTATCATCTACATGCTAGATTGTCCTTAAGCAAAAGGTAAGGATGACATCATGACAATTAAAAGTAACACAGTGGGCCATACTTGTACCCCTTTATATGTCCATTAACTATACTTTCAACAAGAACTTGGATAAAGACTACAACCTAAGCTAATCAGTCAGAATGTGTTGCTAACTGTAGCAATCTTCAATCCTCACCAAAAAAAAATTCTTGTGAAACAAAAGTAACACATCGATTTAAATTATTTTACTATAGAACAGTATTCAACAACTGAGATACAGAAGCCTACCTGGAAGTTCTTCATGGGACATGCATACTGTCCTTGAAAAAGTAGCACCAATCCCATGGACATGCTGTTCTGCACTTTCCTGGGGGCTGTCGAGATCCCTGACAGTGCACAGGAACTCTTCATTTGGTGTTACTGGTGGCTCTTTAGCAGCCCCCCCGCCACCCATCTGATCACAGCCCACTGCAGCTGGCTGCTGTCCTCTGTGCAGATGAGATCATGTCAGTGGCCCTATGGTGCACCTGCTTATATGTCCTTCCATGGCCACCCACGGCATTAACATCATTGACAATCTGCTGCCAAATCTGCATTCTGCGTGACATATCTCCTCCTCCCCTTTCAAGCAGGAAGGCACCATTTTCCTAAATGTGTCAACAATAACCTGATTTTCAGCATCACTGCAGGATGGTCTTCAAGGATTGAGACACCTGGGTGGCATAGTCCTAGGTGTCCTAGAAGAGAATAGAAGGCTAATACTCTTAAGTACCACATAACTACAAAATAACTCTTCCCAGATAAAACAGAAAATGTAGCATCTCAGTATTACCCCACTGGAGAAACATAAAACAGTCTAGAGATTTGAAATACAGGCTGGATGCAAAAAAAGGAAAAGTAACAATAGCAACATATCCTTGTTTGTGCCGTAACAGAAATGCAGCTTTGCTCCCCCCAATCGAGCAGGCAAGACACATTTTCCTAACAAACCATCTTTGAAATACTACAAGTGCTATCAAATAAACTGTCCCTGAAACATGGCTACAGATTCATCACAGAACATTCCATTTTAAGGTATTGCCAGTCATATATACCAGTGAAATGCCTTGACAAACATACCTATGGCATCAGTACACTTATAACTAATGTGTACAGATAAAAGTGTAAAGGCCTTTGCTTCAGATTTTTTCTTAATTATATTCCAGCATATGCAATATTTTACTGATAAAATGAAAGCATACCTTCTTAAGTTCAGTAATCCTTCTGTGTTCTGCACATAAACAAGTCTCCTCACCATCAGTTTTCCTAGCTACACAGTTTCATTTTCATATGGTGTAGATTTGCTGTTAGCACGGTGAAGATGCAAATGAGGTGTGAACTGATTAGAATTGTTGAATCCCAAATACCTGGCTCTGTGTAGCAGATGTAAACATATTGCAGGCACTCCCTCAGTATTTGTTTTTAATGGATTGTAACTGTGAATGGTTTCTGGTTGGTGAAAGGAAAATAGAGCAGCACTGCAGGCTGCCCTACATACAGCGGGTGTGTCTGGTTAGACTTACAAAGTGCAAGATGTAAGGTTGGAAATGTAAGTAAGCAGTACATAATTCACAGGTTCTATTCATTAACATCCAAGCTCTCCTTCATTTGTTGGAAACTGCATATGATATCATTGCCATTTAATATCCTCACACACTTTAAGGCAAATGATATAAAAATGGCTTACAGACTGCACGTCTCAGATTACTGGTCAGATAAGAGAAGAATGACCAACAAACAAAGAGAGGTAAGACAGAGCTGTACATTTATAAGCAATAGTCATAACTGGTTGTGTGATCGCTTAGTGCACTACATCCAAAAATAGTAAATGTATAAATAAGTTGTATAGTTTCATATTACCATAGATGATGTTGCAGTTGGTTGTATGCAGAATGATTTCAGTTCCTTGATGCAAAGTTGTTTGTGTGGCAAAGAGTGATAAGGCAACCTTCCTTTGTTTTGAAGGTTCATCGTAGTGAGATTTCAAATTCAGATCTATGTAGAAATACCTTAAGTGCACCAACATTATCTAGTGTGTATGTCATAGACTGCTTTTCCATATTTCAACTACTTGTCCCTTTTTCTTCTTTTTCTTGTCTTTCTTTTTTTTTGGGGGGGTGGTGTTTGCACAATGCACTGCTTAGTGCAGTCATGGGAAATGGAGGAAAAATGGATGTTAGGTTTGGCTATGCTTATCTCATTTGCACAAAGGGAGGCAGAGCACAAATTGTACAACTGGCTCACCCAGGAAGCAGACAGAACAACTGAAGAATGCAGACAAAACTAAGACATCCAATAATTGCAACCAGATACATTCAATTAATTCTGTCAGGTACCGCACAAACCCACTAAGTGTTGTTGCATGGCAGTTAACACAGAGATCTTAAGAATGATTAATAAATTAGGGAATGTCTTGTAACTAGTCCTGTGGCAGCAGGTATAAGTGTAGGTTTGTAGTACAGATGGTCTTGGGTTGTAGTACAGGGTGTGCAACCTTTTTTGCCACTATTGCGGCAATGCAGTTTACAGCATTGACCTGAAAAATAGACAAGTGTTATTTCAAAATTCTTGTGGCAACAGTTGTAAGTGTATGAGTACCATGCACATGGTCCTGGATTCTAATACAAGATATTCCATGCACTTTTACTGTTGTTCCATTTCCTATTATATTCACTCTCACTTATAACAATTTAGATAGTGGACCTGATATGATTTATATGTATGAAGGATGAAACACCATCATTGTGTTTTCAGATGTATGACTGAGGGTATACTGTGTACTATATTTCTGTAAGTATAATTCTGCTGTCTGGACTTGCATGGTCTTTACAATTATGTATTACACATACACAACTGTATCTATGTCCAATAACCTTGTCAGGTCATACACATACATGTGTAACAGCTCAAACTGTCACCTTATGTATGATTCATGACGATGTCTGAGCAGTACTTCTTCTCTGGCAAAGATGGAAAATCAATTCAGTGTCAGAAAATGTTTTGTCCCTTATGCCTAGGTTTGAATCACACAGTGTAAAAACTATTTTCTCAATGTATGAAAGTAAAAATAAATGTGTCGGGTCATCATATTTATGCCCCCAGTTCATATCTGCAAACCTAACTCACCTAACAATTACCTTCCAATTTATATATTTTCAGGTTACATCAGTAGACACCCTCAAACTAAGGCCAAGTGTCAGAATAACCTTTCATTTACAATTATTTATTTCTAATTGGCATTGCTGCTGTCCACTTAACATCATACAAATGTGGTTGTCATCATTGCTCAGATTTGCACACTACCAGTAAATGCAATAACTGGAATTGGTGGGAAAGCATCAGTCTCCATTGCTCTGATTCAGCTGGTAGATATGGTTGTCATTATAGGGGAAGGTGCCAGGTTTAGGGCATAGAGGTGGGATATTTAGGAGTCCAGGATATTTGCTGGACTCCTTTCTAAAGCACCACAGCCAAAGGCTTCTGCAGGGGGACTATTCTGGCAACCAGTACAAGTCTGAGGATGGAAATAGTTTGGCCCAGCTTTATCCAGTGCCACTGGTATCCCACACACACTGGAGGACAATGTAAGCAACATTTTAATGACCTACACAGGAGAAAAAGGGATACTCTCAACTGTTGGTTGGAGGAATTTGAGACTGCAGACATCCCACAGCTATGTTTTTTTACCTTAAGCGAGCACTTGTAAAACTTGGAAAGCTAAATATAGGCAAGACTGGTATGCATAATGTTCTTCTTTTCTTTACTGTTCTTTCCCCAGCAGCCACTGAGCATGAGTTCAATCAGCAACTCATGTTGCTCAATTGGAGGGACTGAGGGAAGCAAGTAGTATGTATGCAGCAGAAAAGAAGTGTAATTGTTGCATTACAAATTAAAGATAGCTTTTTTGGTCTTTTATAGAGTTGTATCAAATTGAGCATGCATATCCCAACTGTAAAAGCAAGTATGCATGTATTAGTGTGTAGCACAAACCAATTGTAAGAGTCCAATATTAGACTGTAGTCAGAGGCTGTGGGTTCGAATAGCACAATTCACTACTATGCAATACTATTATTTCTTCAATAATATTTACATTAAATTAAAAATTCAGTACCAGTGGCACAAATGCCCTGTTATAAACTGTAATCTGTATAGCTGGAACATGAAATTGGGTGGCGTAAGCCAGGGAACCTTGCTGGCTAGGCTTACATATGCCCTCAGTCTGATAGCTTAGTACCTACCTATGAACCTATGAACCTATGAATATGTGCAATTTATGCACATTTCAAGGATTACTTTCAGCAGTCTGTACTATAGTATGTATCTGTTTGGACTTAAATGTAATATTTCAGATAAAAGAGTTGTATTAATGCATTGTATGTCACATATGTCGGTACTAATTTTATCTCTTCTTTTCTCTCACCCTGACCCTTATCTCTCTCTTTTTTATTTTCTGTTATATGTTGTAAAACTGTCTCCATGTCAGCCATGTGTATCACATCACTAAATGCTACAGAGCACATAGATTTAGGCCAGCCCCAGTTGATAAGCCTGCCCTTGCTCCACTGGCTCCAGAACCAGTACCCATCACATCTGGGATCCATTTTGGCAGCATTGCCTCTGCTGCCCCTGCACTACCTGTGCCCTCAAGTACTACTGCCCTGGAAACTTGTGAAGTCATACCCTCCAGGAGCAGTGACAGAGGTGGTAATTTCATCACCTGCAACAAGTTTCCAAGGATGGTGCATAGGGTCGTGAGCTTCACCATTGGTGTATACCTACACTGGATGGAGAGGCTGCTCTCCCTCATGGTCCATTGGAGGAGGTGGAGAAATAAAACAATCCAGCCACCAGTGGAGTAAGGGAATAGTGATGACAGTCCAGTGGGTGAGGACTCTATTCTTACTATCTTTTAGGTTGATAGGCATTAGCCTGCTTTGTCCCTTCCCTCACCCCAGTCATGGTGTCCCCCAGCATTTTGAGTACATCACCATCCCTGTTTCTTGTCTTGTTTGTCTTGTATGTTTGCATTTGCTTCCTCACCTACCCAACTTACTTGATCCAGACATACCTATGTCCCTTACCCAGCAGTCCTCTTTTACTGAATTAAAAATAAATTGGCACCTATCCCACAAAAAAAAAAAAAAAAATTGCCCCATACATAGCTCCATTTTGCACTTGTCATCTTGACACACTTAATTTGGTCTAATTAGCTATACAACATAATTGCATTGTCACCCCTTTTTGTGCAGGTGACAGTCCAAATTCAATTAATATTCTGCACGTATTTTCAGCTTACACTGTTAAAGAAATGGATAGCTATGGTTCGTTCCTTCTTCTGTCCTGTACATTCCTGTACTACTTTCCCTTTGTTCTTCTCTCTGCTTGCTCCCCATTTGACCACTTTCCTATCTACTCCATTTTAAAGCCTTTAATCTGGTAACAAATAGAATCACACACACATAAGTAACAGAAAAAGCAATGGATCCCTTCACTTTTTGGGCTCTGTGTTTGTGTGGAGGTGTACATCATGCACCTAAGTGTGGTGAATTGCAGTAAAATGCTGTGGTTACCTCCACACAATGCCACACAATGCCACTTAACCCTGATGCACACACAGCAACATATATTCTATAAAGAATTTGGTCATTGCATTATCAATGTTTATTAAAAAGTCTTTAATAGTATTGGATACACCTAAATTTGAGCGAAGTATCATCGGGGTTCAAAATGAGATGTGTCAGTGTATTTACTCCTGCTGCCACAGAGTCAATTGAGCAGCAGGTGTGTTTAATAGACTTAGTACTAACTCTCAGACTTTTTGCAGTGTGGCTTGCATTTGCTCCCTGCTTAATTATGTGCAAACATAAAAAGTTTGGAAATGTGTATCTCGCATATGCAAACTCTTTGCCAACCATTGCGCAAACCTGCTGCTTGCTATCCTATGGAAAAGTAAATATTATTATGTATTACTTCTGTTTACTGTCCATTTCTTTTCTATGACATGAAATTACATGTGGAAACATAACAACCTGAAGGCCGTATCTAACAATATGTCACATATTTACAGTACAGCCATGTGTTGCCTCTCCCCAAGCACTGAAACCTGGTGTATCAGTACTTTTTCCACACATATGTCACCTACACTACAGAAATTAATATCAAATGTTGTGTAGTATCCAATGCACATCAGTCTAGTAACATGCAAAACTAGAACTATTGACCCATAAGCCAAAAGAGTCTTATCTGCAAGGCTAGGGAAGGAATCAGCATGGACCCTATCCACAGACATATAGTTGACCTTCAACACACTTGACTTACTCATTTTGGTTTTGTCAAGGGTAGATCTTGCTTATTAAACCTAGTGGACTTCTTTGATACTGACCCCAAAGACCTGGATGAGGGATAACAGGACATACCACCTATGATGAGTTATCCAAGGCCTTTGACACTATCCCCCATGCAGGTATCATAGGGAAAATCTTTCATCTGAGAATTAACCTGTACATTACTAGATGGATAGTCAACTGGCTCACCAACAGAACACACACTGTCAAAGTTGAGGATGGTGCCTCCACCACTAGACCATTCACCAGTGGAATGCCACAAGGGCCCTCAACTGTTTGGAAGCTATTTCTCTGAAGCCCAGACAAAGGTAGATGACCTGTGGTTTACCAAGTTTGCATATGACTATCAACTAGATGCAGTCATATACAGACACCCATCAATGTTAACATATTACAGAAGGGGCCAACAAATAAATCCAAACCAGCCCAGACGTTGAAAATGTTGAAACACAGGTGCCCAGTAGGAAGGTAGCTGGAATAAAGAAGCTGAACCATCCAATGAAGCAATGGTTACCGTTGCAAAAGCGCTCACCATTTTGCATTAAAAAAGAAGATTTTACTTTGTCGTGGTTCAGCTTCTTTATTCCAGCTACCTTCCTACTGGGCACATGTGTTTCAATATTACAGAAGGGACTGACACAGACGAATGACTGGTGCCAAACTCATGGACTGAACCTTAAAGCAAAAAAAAAAAAAAAAAAAAAAACCTCACTGTCCTCTTTGGCAATGAAGTACCCTTGCTAATTATGCTATAAATAGCACCCCTCTAAGCTCAAATACAGTGTTCTGAGAGAAACTTTGGAACACATGTTGCTAGCAATCATCATTTCAATTGCTGTGTGTCCATAGTGGTGAGACACACATTCTACATTGCACTCCGCATAAATAAAGCCATCAAATCCAAGACCAGGGAGATTGTAGCTCTTCTGTACTAATTTTGTACAACGCTCCCTTCTGTCTGTACCTCACCAGACACCTGCAGCAACTAGAGGAAACACAAAGGTTTCTGACCAGAAGAATCCAAGGATTCTAAAACATGACATACATTGAAAGACTGAAAGAAGTCTCACTCTACTCAGCATCATGCCAGTGACCGTTGCCTGACCTACAAAGCAGTCTCAGAATCTGCCTTACTGGAAATGCTGGGCATCTACAAATTAAATGGGACAAGTATAACTTGCTCCAGGGTTATCAACATAGCCTGTGACATAAACTGAACATGCTGGGGAAATGGATATATCTCCCAGTGATTGCCACTCCTCTGTAATAGGTTCCCACTGCATGCGAAACAGCATTCCTCAATGACCCTATTCAAGCACAACCTTGACAACCAGATGGGTGAATGTAAATTCATCCCTGGGGTGGCACCTATATCCCGCATGGACTGGGACAGTTGCTGCTGATCACAAAATTGCTCTGCTAACAATGACCATCTAACTGTGCTCAATAAGGTACTTGTGTTTTAAAACAGCTAGGCTTGTAAACACCCTAGGCCCATTAGGTAAATAACCTCCTATGAATCTATATCCTATGCAGGCCTCCCAACATCTTCTCTCCAACATGGGAAAGCTCCACTCAAGTAACCCACACACATGACCTCAACCTGGTCTGTGACATCAATAGGACATGTTGGTGGAAATATTTGTGTCCTAGAGACTCCACCATCTATGGAATAGACTCCCTATCCATATCAAGCAGAGTACCTCATTATCCCTTTTAAGTGCAACCTGGATGACTGGATGGGAAACAGAAAATACACCCCTGGGATTCCACCAGCTGGGGGGACAGCACTTGATGCATGTATGTATAGACACATCCTGACTCTCCTCATCTGTGAGGTAGACCAACATGTCATCATGGACCTTTTCTAAATGTACAACAGTGATATCCTTAAGGCAAAATACTAAACCAAACATATTAGTTATAGGTGATTCCATCATAAGACATGCAGATGTTCCTCTCACCAGGCTGGATAAGAAAAAGGTCATGGTCAGCTGTCTGTCAGGTGCTATATCATATATCATATCACATATCATATATCATATAACACATGCACTCAAGTCTCTCAACAACAGGTACTGTTATGACTCCATCATAGTCCATGTTGGTGTGAACAACTTGAGACATACTTCTCAGGGCTATATGAAGAGAGACATGACTGAGTTCTTGGATTATGTGTCTTAGGCAGGTATGTCCCTGGCCTTAAGCAGCATTTTACCTTCATCTAGGAAGATGCATCACTACAAACAGAACATTATTGACTTCAATAATTGGCTTAGTTTTTGGTGTCATTCTAAGGGGATCCTATATCTGTCACCCTGGGTTGCATTGGTCAACAGGCATCGATGGTTTCCAGAGATGATCTTCATCTGTCACCCATGGAATTTTGGCTACTGGCTACACTCTTACCACCCCTGCAGTGCATTTTTAGGCAGTGTCTCAAGAACAAAATTCCTGACATAAATACTCTAGCTAAAAACAACCTCAAGGTTATACTGCTAAACGTTAAGAGTGTTAACATAAAACTGCACTCACTTGGAACAGTTCTCACCTTGGAAGATGCAGACATTTGTGCAGTCATGGAGGCCTTGGCTGTGGAGAGCACCCCAGCCCATACTGTGTTACACCTCCTTCCACGTGTTCAGACCAGAAAATGAAGGTCTGATAACAAAAGAGAAGGTGTATCAATATTCATTAAAGAAAAATACACCTTCAGACTGGTTAAACAGTATCATACCCTGGAGATACTTCGGGTGCAATTAACTGTTGGTAGGACACATATTCAAATCATTGCCAGCTATAGGAACCCTCCATGAATCAGGACATTGATTCTGCCTATTTGGATCTACTTGAGTCTATCAAGATACATCAAACACCATGGTTTTGGGTGACTTTAACTACTCATCCATTGACTGTGTAAATTACTTGTGCTCAAACTCACTTGCCCAAAAGTTCATGGATTTAATTAACTCCAATGCCCTGGACCACCTGGTTGACACATCCACAAGGGATGTCAACATCCTGGATCTGGTGCCATCACCCAAGACTGGACTAGACAGTCAAGAGGAGAGGGTAAACACTTGCACCACACCACACCACACTCATCACATAGTCCCTCAAAACCTACACCACCAAAACACACACACATAGAAACACAAAACACACAACTGCATTCATGGAAGCTCTCAATAAAAATCTGCCCAAGCAACAGAGACCTCCAAAGCAAAAAAACTAGCAACCTCCACCCACCAACACAACCCAAATGACACATAGCCCACAAACTCAATGTGCCACCCAACCACAGCCCATAAGATTTAACAACGTACGCAACACTCTAATCATAGGTGACTCTATAGTCAGGCACAATGATATTCCACTCAACAGGCTAAACAAGGAGAAAGTTACTGTCAGCTGCCTGTCGGGTGTCAGGATCTGCCACATAATGCATGCACTCAGGACACTCCACAAGAAGTTTAAATATGACTCTGTTATTGTCCAAGTTGGTGTGAATGACCTGAGACATAACTCCCTGGACTACATGAAAAGAGACATGGAGGAGCTCTCAAATCTTGTTACCCAGACAGTTATGAGCCTAGCCCTGAGTAGCATCCTGCCATCACCCAGAAAGATGCCACAGTACAAGGACAAAATGATTGACTTCAACAATTGGCAAAGCTTCTGGTGTCATTCTAAGGGAATCCAGTATCTGTCTACCTGGGACAACATGATCAACAAACCACGATGCTTTGCCAGAGATGGCCTGCACCTGTTGCCCCTGGAATTCCAGATACTGGCTATGGCTCTTGCCACCCCTATAGCACCTTTTTAGGCAAGGTTCAAATGACAAATTCACCACCATAACAGGTACAAGAAAGCAAAATCTGAGGGTAATGCTACTCAATGCTAGAAGTCTAAACCTCAAAAGCACTCGATCGAGGCACACCTTAAAATAGAGAACATCAACATCTGTGCAGTGAGAGAGACCTGGTTCAAGGCTCTAGTGAGGACCCCTGCATTGCCAGGCTATAATTCATACCGCACTTTTTGGCCACCTAACCTGGACCAAAACACTAAAGGCAGAGGCATGTCCATATTCATTAAGGATGTCCACACCTCCAGGCTAGTTGCTCACCATAATGCATCCAAGATTATCTAAGTGCAACTAACTCTGGCAAGACCGCAATCCAAATTGTAGCTTGCTACAGATCTCCCACCATGTCACAGGATTCCCACTCGTCATTTCTTGATACACTGGAAAATACTAGGGTACAACCTAACACCCTAAAATGGGCAATTAATAACCCACCATTAACTGGGAAAACTACTCATGTACCAACTATTTTGCTCAATGTTTTCTAGAATTCATAAATTCCAATGCCTTGGATCAACTTATCCACACCCCCACCAGGGGCAGCAATATCCTAGACCTAGTCATTACCAACATGAGTGACCGGTGTTCCACACCAGAGTTCAATTCCTCATTGGTCAGATACGACCACAAGCTAATCACCCTAGACATCCACATCCCGCCCCCACCTCCCATTAGGGAAACCACTGTAAAAAATTTCTCCAAAGCCAACTTCACATTTCTTAAGACAGAAGTGGCAGACTTCACAACACCCATGCAGATGGACAATAGAGGTATGACTGCTGAATCCTACATAAATGCACTTTATAAGCACTTACACAAGTGCATGGATTGTGCTATCCCTAACAGAACCAAGATGCTATCCTCCAAAAAAGGAAGCCAATCTGGTGGTCCCCTGCCATAAACAAACTCTACAGCAGAAGAAAGAAACTGCTGCAAAAAGGAGTAAAATCCCATGATTGGAGGATCTCTCTGGTCAGCCTCAGTAAGTAGCTGACATCCCTCATAAAATCCTCCAAAGCTAGTTATGGAAACAAAATTGCCACTGTTTCTAAAGACAACCACAAAGCATTTTATAAGCTATGTCAAGATCTCAATGGTGACACTCAGATCTGCTCTGAGTTACAGCAAAATGGCACTAAATATACAGAACCAACTGATATTGCAAACATCCTGGCAGATAGGTTCAGTGCTAACTTTACCCCCCCCCCCCAACCCCCTAAAGGGCCCATGTCTATACTGGAAGAATGCAAAGTTCCTATAATCACGGCTGCACAGGTAAAAACCTCACTCTCCAAAGCCAAGAACACAGCATCCATGGGACCTGACAACATCCCTCGCTGCATTCTACATGAACTACAGAACAAACTGGCACCCCTCCTAAGTACCATGTTCAATCATAGCCTCACTTCAGGCATTGTGCCCACTGAATGGCACACGGCAACAGTTATCCCACTCCACAAAGGGGGAATCCACCATGGACCCTGGGTACCACAGTCCCATTAGCCTGACGAGCCTGGTCTGCAAGGCCATGGAATGTATCATCATGGAACTTATAAACAAAGACATTGGTAATCTCCAAACTCATGACCCCACCCAGTTCAAGTATGTAAAAGGCAGATCATGTCTCCTAAACCTAATAGACTTCTTTGAAGCAGCCACCAAAGCCGTAGATGAGGGTAAGGTGGTTCACACAGCCTATCTAGATCTCATGAAGGCTTTCGACACCATCCACCACTCTGGAATTATAAATAAACTCATTAAACTAGGTATAAATCCCTATGTCACAAGATGGGTTGCCAATTGGCTCACTGACAGAACCCACACTGTGAAAGTAGCAGACTCCAAACCCGAATTCAGACCAGTGACAAGTGGGTCCTCTCCTGTTTGGTATCTACTTATCTGAAGTACAGGCTAACACAGAAGGTCTTTGGCTAATGAAGTTTGCAGATGACTGCAAACTAGGAGCCATAATCGAAACTCCTAACGATATGGACATCCTACAAAAGGGCCTCACTGATACAAATACCTTGTGTCAAAGCCATGGCCTCAAGCTCAATGCCAAAAAGTGCATTGTCATCCCTTTTGGTAAAAACTCTGTACCCATGAACTACCACATAGGCGGTAGTCTACGTAACGCTGAAAGTGTGATAAGAGACCTTGGAACACAGGTGGATAGTAGTCGCTCCTTTGATAATCACATTGCCATAGTAGTTAGGAAATCCTTCTATGTGGCACACCTCATCACAAAAGGTTTCTCATCCAGGAAAAAAGAGGTAATTATTCCTCTCTACTCATCACTCATTAGACTCATTATAGAGAACAATGCCCCTTTTGGTATGTACCTCACAAGACATTTACAACAACTGGAAAGGCCGCAGAAATATCTTACAAAAAGGATTACCGGCCTCAAACAGATGCCCTACGCAGACCATCTAAAAAAGCTCCAGCTTTACTCCGTCGCATATCACCTATTAAGAGGTGACCTCTGCCTAACATACAAAGCTATGTCAAACCCAGAGCTGTTGGACATGCTCCACTTAACAAAATCCCAATCCCTCTGAGCTATATGCTCTAGGGACCTAAACTTTGTCACCACAATAAACAGAACATGCTGGAGGGATAGATTCCTGTCCCAGAGACTTCCCATACTCTGGAACAAACTACCTATCTATATCAAACAAGGCTCCTCATTAGCACTCTTCAAGAAAAATCTTGATGATTGGATTAGAAATCGGAAATTCACCCTGGGGATCACAGGAAATTCATCCCGGGGATCACTTCTGTGGCTCTGCTCGACAGAGGCTCAGGAAAATAATTTTCTTGGGTGGCGAAAGCCAGGGTACCTTTTTGGTTAGGCTTATATAGGCCCTAGGGCCAATAGTCTAGTACCTACCTATGAACCTATGAACCTATGAACCAATATGGGGGACCACTGTAGCACCCCCACTGTGAGGTATTCCCTGGTGAGATCTGACCACAAATCAGTTTCATTCGAAGTAACTATCACACCTAACCCCTCCCCTTCCAGCAGCAATTAAACTAAAAAACTTCTCCAAAGCAGATTATAACCTCTTACAGGATGGTATAAACAGCTTCACTTCACCCCCCCCCCCCCTGCCGAAGGAATTGGCAACTATGCTGAGTTTTACACCATTGCTTTTATACAAACACCTGTATAACTGAATTGACTTGGCCATACCTGATTGGACCCAAACAAGCTCCTCAAGGAAGAACAAATCTGCCTGGTGGATAACTGGCATTAACAGGATTTACATCAAAAGGAAGAAATTGCTGTCCAAGAGTAAGAGAGAGTGAGCCCTAAACTGGAAAGACTCCCTCCTCAGCTTAAATAAGCAAATAACCCTTCTTGTGAAGTCCTCCAAAGCAAACTATGAATCCAAATTAGCTTCTTCAACTAAGGACAACCATTAAGCATTCTTTAGTTACATCCATAACCTAAAAGGACAGCCCCAGATTTGTACCAAACTGGTAGTTAATGATACCAGATATACTGAGCCTGTGGACATAGCTAACCTGTTGACCAATAGGTGCTGTGAAAACTTCACTCCCCTGTCCCTGTCACACGTACCCCATGACATCCCTACCACCTGTCCCCTACCTTGTATCTCTAAAGAGCAGGTCATAAATGACCTATCTAATGCCAAAAAACACAGCATCTATGAGACCTGATAACATCCTAGGCTGCGTCCTACATGGGCTCCAACAAGAATTAGCAACACCATTGGGTACAAAAACACAGCAGCTATGAGACCTGGTAACATCCTAGGCTGCTTCATACATGGGCTCCAACAAGAATTAGCAAAACCATTGGGTACTCTTTGCAATTATAGTCTAAACACTGACTTCTTCCCTACTGAATGGAAAATAGCCATTGTTATTCCCTTGCACAAAGGTGGTGCTTCCACTGACCCTGGGAACTATAGATCTATTAGCCTGACTAGCCTTATCTACAAGACCATAGAGTGAATCATCATTGACCTTATCAAAGATATAGGTAATCTCCAAACACTTGACCCTACTCAGTTTGGATTTGTCAAAGGGAGATCATGACTATTAAACCTATTGGACTTCTTTGAGACAGTCACCAAGGCCCTGCATGAGAGGAAATTTGTGCATACAGCCTACCTAGACCTAGCCAAGGCTTCTGACACTATCCCCTACTCAGGCATCATTGACAAACTCACCCAGCTAGGTATTAACCCTTATATAGTTAGATGGGTTGCTAACTGGCTCACTGATAGAACACATAGTAAAAATAGGGGAATCCACCTCCAACAGCAGAAGTGTAACCAGTGGTGTTCCACAGGGATCATTCCTGGGACCTCTACTTTTTGGAATCTATTTCTCTGAATTACAAGGAAAAGCTAAAGGTCTGTGGCTGACAAATTTTGTGATGACTGCAAACTGTGAGCGGTCATAGAATCTCCAAATTTTGTCAACATCCTACAAGAGGATCTTACACAAACAAATGAATAGTGCCAAAGTCATGACCTTAAATTCAGTGCCAAACAATGTATTATCATTCCTTTCCAAAATATAGATATTCCTGCTAACTACCACATCAATAGTGTCACCCTAAGTATGCACTAAGGTGGTGAGAGTCCTGGGAACACAGGTTGACAGCAATCTTACCTTTGCTCACCATGTCTCCACAGTGGTAAGAAAAGCGTTCTATATTGCTCATCTCATAAGTAAGGCACATTACCTCCAGAAAAAAAGAAGTTATAACCTCCCTCTACACTTCCCTCATTGGGCCAGTAATTGAGTACAATGCCCCTTTTGGTATGTACCTTTCCAAGCAACTGCAGCAATTGGAGAAACCACAAAAGTTCCTTACAAGGAAAATTCAAGGTCTTCAACATCTGTTCTATGTAGATTGTCTGAAATCAGTATCACTTTATTCTGTTTCATACAGACTACTCAGAGGTGATCTCTGCTTTGCATATAAGGCAATCTCTGACCCTGCTTTATTGGATATGCTGCATATCTGCAAGCCAAATGGTACATGGGTTACTCACTCTAAAGACCTTAATATTAATAGAACGCACTGGAGGGACAAATTTGTCACCCAGACTTTACGACACCTTTGGAGCAGACTCCCATTTCATGTCAAACAAAGCACCTCATTGGCCTTCTTCAAATGCAAAATGGACGATTGGATAGGTAACCATAAATTCACCCTGGGGGTTCCACCTGTGTTCCTCTTGGGCACAGGCATTAGGTGCTGAGCGTGGAAATAAGGGTAGAACTTGGCTAGGCTTGTAAGGGCCATAGGGCCATTAACCTAGTAACTTCCTATAAGCCCATGATCCTGGCTGTGTGCAACAGACTTGTGTGAGTTGTTAATACTTCATCATGTGTCTGCTACATCTGATAGATATCTTCAAAGAGGTCACTGGGGGCATGCATGATGACAACACTATCATTTTGTGGAACATGAACAGACATAGGCATTTGACACAACTCCACACTGAGATATTCAATCAACACTGTCAAATGTGACCATGAACAGCTATATCACCAAGTGGGTAGACTAGTGTATCACATATGTGGCATCTCACTATGTTGAAATGTGTGAAGTGACCTGTATCGCAGGTCCAGTGATCAGGTCTGTACATCAGGGCTGTCTGCTAGGCCCTTTCTTGTCCATTATTTAAGTGATGGACATCACATATCTTGTGTCCAAGCAGCTGCCTGAAGGATTACAGATTGTGGGCAATCATTCACTCTAACTAACTGTGATATTGTATAATGCAGACAGTATCAACACAAACCAATGATTGCTGCCACAGCCATGACAACACCTGCAATGACAAGGAACATGGGGGGATTTGTACATCAGGAAAACAAACACACAATCAAAGTATAATGTGGACATTACACCCTATAATCAGACCAATAGGTATGCTACCTGTGTCCTGGGGTAGATGGTAAGTGGAACATCTACCAGCATGTGGTCATTGTGCTGACTACTCTCCCTGGTATGTAACACAACTACTGAGTATGTGAAGGACATCCACATCACAGGCATAACTCCTCCATAGTTCACAGTCTTCATCACCCCAATAACTGTGTACAATGCATCCTTCTTTATGTATCACCCTACACATCTTCCACTGATGTGTAACTGAAGTGTACCACCTTTGTGACAGTGAGCTGTCACACAGCTTATTGGCCATACCTAGGTATTATTTTTGTGGCACAAACATTGCTGTCTGATGGTACGGAACCCTCATGAAGATATGAAGATGTTACATCAGATGCATGTGTGCTACCTATTCTGGTAATGTACATAGTACATACATAGATGTTTGACAACATTAATGGCATTTACGTCATTTGTGACAGGTTGGATTGTGCCATATACACACACACACACATATATATATATATATATATATATATATATATATATATATATATATATGTCATACACACCAGTCAATGAACCTGGATTGCTTATAATATCACATATAGGTATTGCAGTGTCCCTCCTAACACCTACAGCAGATATTACAGTGTCAGGACAGTGTGGGTGATTACCCTCAGACTGTGGACATATCGTAATAGTTAAACAAGTGTGTTTGTGCAGAGTCATCTCTCACCACTCTAAATCAAACATGTTATGCCAGAGGCATGGGATTACTGGTGGTATTATTCTGATATTGTCCATGATTGTGGTTAGTTCTTTTAATGTTGCCCATGAGCCTTTACCTATGCCTCACTTGCCAGAGACCTCTGGTGAGATTGCACTTATATTCAGGCAAATCAGTTTGCATAGCTTCACAATATGCACCCTACCCCAATTGTATGTCAGATCCCTGATAGATCTCTGCATTATTCATGTAAGGATGCTTATCTCACACAGATATCCTCCCCATTGTTATGTCACCTTGTTTGACAGTCACATAATGCACATTTTCAATGTGCAGTCCCTGTTGTACCATACTGATATGTGACTGGTGTTGCTGCTACAACCATCTTCCATTGACATGCCCCTATCTGCTGTACATTAGTTTGTTTCACCTGTCCACTTTACCTGTGTACATTCCTACAATTCATCGGTGTGCCCATATTAAATACACACACTTTCCCTGAGTGTTTATTTTACATGGTAGTCCACGTATGGTTACAGATCATTTGCACAACTTCAGTACAAAATGCCAGGAATGGGATTTCACAGTAGTCTGCACTGTAGACACACTGTCCTGTATTGTGTTTTAACCATATACTTAACATTCATACCTCTCAACCTGCCAGATTTTCACAGATATCCAAGATGTGTTCCTTATCAAATTTGTGTCTTTCTGCCATATCACTGGGATGATCTCAGGACTGATGTGACTCAATATTATATTCATTTGAGTTTCATCCTTCAAATCCTTTAGAACATGTCTTAACACAAACCATTGGTTATTCTAGCACATTTCTATATGGTAAATATGTTAAATATGTGTATATTCTTGGTTCATTGCCCCCCATTATGTTGGTCTTTGTCCAGGTGTCTTGCAATAAGAGATTGAGAGTTATCTGTGAAGCCCTGGTGGTCATTGTAGCATTCCTCGCAAAACCAAGGACCATCAGTGCTCTAATTTAAACAGGAGTGTTATCCGTGTTTGCTTACATGGTTTCCTGGCTGGCAATGCTGTTGCCAGCCATGAAAGCTTTATTTACATTTATACAGGGTGCATGGCATGAATATGCTGTGAGCACCGCTGTTCATTGTTAAAAGCCTACACGGAGTTTATTGAATCCCTGGGATGGTATATGTGTGTCATTTTACATGTTATATGTTAATATTTGTATTACTCTATGATGCTAATTTTCATCTCTATATATGTATTTTCTGTTCTTTTACTTGTCGAGCTTTTCTCCCTGGACCTCTGCTGAAAATGGATTAAATTATCTAGCCAGATTTTCTGGGTAAACAAATGTCAAGCAATAAATAAATAACTAAATAAATAAATTATAATCCTTTATGCATTCTTGCAGGCTAAATCTCATATGGTATAAGGCGAGAAAACATGACTTAACCCTGCAGGCCTAAGTTTTAATTTATTTTTAGGCTTTTGTAAATTTACACACACACACACACACACACACACACACACACACACACACACACACACACACACACACACACACACATACATGCACACATACACTCACACACACACACACACACACACACACACACACACACACACACACACACAGGCACACACAGGCACACACACGCACACACACACACACACACACACACACACACACACACACACACTCACACACACACACACACGCATGAGCACTCCAACAGACAGTTTGAAAGAATGTGTTTAGTTTTAGAAATATGACTGATTAGCCTGAAGCACTACAATTATAAACTGTTAACAAGGTTGTTGGATATCTCCATTAAAAAAGAAAATGTCTTTCATTGGCAGTTAAAATAACTGTTAGTAAAATCGGTACTTGACACACATACAAAGACTTTCCATTAGTGTTGGTATTGCAGTTTTATTTTAATGTAACTTTTAAATTGACATTGTACACAAACAATTAAAGATCATAAATGCTGTCTTCCAAACTGTTTGTACAGCTTGATGTAAAACAGAACTACATCTAGTGTAAGGAGATTTCACTAGTGGTCAACACTTCTGAAGACACTTTAAGGACAGAAAAGGCATTAAGGTAAATTGAATGTTCTTTAAGGCAATGCTCAGTTAAGTACTTTTAACATCAAATTATAATCAAATGTTTCATTGATTTGTATTTGAAAATTAAACATAGTGAGCTCATAGATGGTACCAGTATTCTCAGTGCCACCACTGGCTCCAAACTGGTTATGAACACCAGTAACAGGTGCTCCTCTTCTTCTGGTTCCAGGTATTCTTCTCCTGGAATATGGGCAGTCAGAAGGCCTGCCTAGCTTCCTGCTCTTCCAGGGTGTAGACCTCTCATATCTTCATTCTCTCCAACCCATCATTTGATTTTTATCTACAAAAGCTAAATTCAATAACCTTATTAATCTTTAGAGTGGTGGAGCATTTGTATTTTTCATTTTTTCTGATAAAAACATACCTCTTAAGCTGGTCCCGAGTAAAAGTGCATTCAAATCTTTCTTTTGTTCTGATTAGAGGCAGGTGTTCCTGTTCATCAATGCAAGAGCAGTTACGATGGTTATGACCTTTAGCTTAAACAGAGAAGTCGAACTTCACTGCATGATTTTACTGTCCCTGTTGTGGAAGCAAATAGCTATGACATTTGATGGCAGCTGTGATCCATCTGGCATTATATGTCCTGAAGTTTAGCCATTAGCCACTTAAACCAGATTTCTTGCCTTTGTACATCATGGAAGAGTCTAAAAATATCCTCCATAACTATATGAGGTATGTATACGTCACACTATATGGCCAACCATGCTAATGTTAAGGCTAACATGTGAGCTTATAGTGGCATCTGGAAGTTATTAATCTCAGCTCAGAAATGTTAAATTTGATATGTGACTGTCATTAGACAAAGACAGACTTGTAAGAAGCATCATCTACATGAATAGATGCACATTTGTCATGAATTACTTTTCCACATACATCTGCTCTAAAGATGTGGGACTTCAGCCCAGAACTACAGTGAGAAAGTATTAAAGACCAACATTTAGTATTCTAAAGGCAGTCCTTGTAAAAAGGTTAATATACTTATGAGTACTTTGCAATTATTCTTAAAATAAAGTTATTCCATAATATGTTATTTAAGAATTCTTGTTGTAGGAATTATTGTGAAAATGAAGACATAGAAGCATACAACCATGCTTTGAGATTTTAAACTAGAACCATCAATTTAGCTAATTTAGGAATACAGTGGAACTGAAATTAAAAGCAAGGAGTTGTACAGCATTCCATCATAAGAGTTTATTGTTCTGGGGCAGATGAACATCAGAAGTAGAAAAGGATATTGCAAATATAGAGCCATGATAATAATTTCCTTTCTTGTCTGCTCTAAAACAACTGCAGAAAATGTAAATTACTTCTTTTAAAACTGAATAAAAACTGCAAGCTAGAGTGAATCTGTGACACCCCTGCACCGGCCCTGCAATGCAGAAGACTCAATCCTCACCACTAGCAACAGTGAGGGATGTACAGAATGGCAGGATGACAAGTATATACACAGTAAAGTACAATTTCCCTTAAGAGCACACAGAGGTCACAATCAATCTGGGGCTGGTTTCTGCCTCCTTCTCCAAATCCCCAGTAAGACTTCCCACTGACACAGCTATAGGGTTAAGATATCAGCTGAGTGGTCAAGCCAAAACCTCCAACACCCTCTCTCTCCAACCATTGCTTTGTGTCCCTGCCAAAGTAGATGACACACACACACACACACACACACACTTTGAGATTTTATTTATATACAAATACACAGACACTCCTAGAGAAGGCAGGCACAGGTTTACTAGCTATGCCCCATTCTGCCCAGACTGTAAGGTAGTTATCACTGCCACCAACCACTACTTATCAGCTACTCTAAAGGACCTTACAAAGGGTGCCCAACAATGATCCAAATGGTAACTTTGACCAAGAGCAAGACTATCAGAGTGGCCTGTACAGTGTCACCAAATACATATGCAAGTACTCTAAGAGCTTAAATATCTCTAAACAAACCAGCTACAATTAAAATGTTTAAATATATTTAATAATAAATAATAAAAATAATAAAAGAACAAGACAATACTCAAACAACACAGTGACTTTCGGGTTCAGAATCACAGGAAATATTTTAGAATAACATTGCAGGACAATCTCAAATAAATACAGAAAACAAGTGATACTATGCCCTAAATAACTTATTTATAGTAAATGCAGATGATGGATGTTTCTAGGTCCAAGACAAGATACAAAATGCACACTCTGTCTCTGAGAGAGTTATTAAATTAACATCACATATTACTGCTGGGTTAGCCTGGATGACATCACTCTTTGTCACCTGCCTTCAGTTCCCAGGCTAACAGAAACTTAAAAAAGTAACATTTCTGTGTGAAAAATGCATATCTCTCAGATGTTTACTCAGAACTGAAGTTCTAAAATAATTAAACATTTTTTCATTTGAAATCTAGTAAATTATTTCTGTTTCAGGATAATAGGAAAACCTCTAGCTTTAGACATTGTGTCTGCTTACTGAAAGATAATGCAACCATAAAACACTTTACTTTTCAACTTATTTTCTTGAAGTTTTGCAAGTTAACTCTGTATTTTCCAGCTTCTAATATTAAAACATACATTTGCACAGGTATATCATTTATATACATTTCTGTTCTTTTCAAGTAGGGTACACTGTTGTTACATTCTTAAAGCTCAGTGCATAACATACAGTTCTCTTACATTTATAAGACAAGCAAATGAATCATATTAACATTCACAAATGACATATTATTTACAAAATTCCAGATAGCTGGGCTGGCAGTGTCACAGGATCATATATAGGAAATGCATCATTTAATGCACTTCCCATCCTAGAAAAGTATTTGTAGTACATGGAGCGCCCTGCTTATGCTTCAGTACCATAAAAAAGAAAGGCTGATGTCAGAAATGCATTTGTTAAACTCATGCTAGGGGCTGACATTGGGAAACAGAGGCATAGAAGCAGTGGCAAAAGGTAATTAGCTTTAAAAGACATCAGATAGTTTAATCTGCTATGCTTTGAAACAGAAAATGCGGCAAACTAAAGTGTGTCACAGATTATAAAGCATTTCATTATTCAGAGGGACACTTGGTTTCTGCCTGCTGTCTTTTTGGCAGTACTAGAATGTGAAAGCAAGTAAAACAGTGCACTCTCTTTACACTTCTTTTTCTGTAACTTGTAGTACATGGAGCAGGTAAAGCTCCACGCATTATTAAGAATTATGCTCAGGTCTCACTGATTTCTTCTTGAAAAAGAAAATGATAATATCCCTTATTGTGTATTCAAGACAGATGTCAAAACTCACCTCTCAGGCTTTGCTGTTGTGGTGAATTTCTTGACATCTATGTCTCAAATACATAATAAGTTGGTTATGAGCCAAGACCTAATCACAATCCTCTGTATTATTCTCTCTCTCTGCCTCTCTCCCTAGCTATTCTCTCTCTCTCTCTCCCTCTCTCCCTAGCTATAATCTTTACCTATCTAAGTATCTGTCATTCTACCCTCTGCTAAATGTAGGCAAGTAATATATTAATGTCTGTTTTTTACATATGAAAAAATAGTAATCAACTTTAAATAAATACATTAATCATTTTTTAAACAGCACAGTAAGTTCATAGTCATAACCACAGTATAAAATAAGCTAGTGGAAATCACAGTTTGTACCCATGTAGCTATGGATGTACTATTTAGAATCAGTATGAAGGGTAGTGAGGCTAATAACTTATTAAAATATTCCAAGAACTTGAAGAGGAATCCTTACATGGTGAAACTAACTTTGAACAGGAAATGGTCACAAGGCATGCAGTTAAATATTGATGAATGAGTCAAAAGACAGAAAGCCCTGTAGTTCTAAGACATCTCTAAATGCAATTAACTACAGAGTAAAATGTATTAGTGTGCATATGATGTTCAGCACATCTTGGATAATGAATAATTTTAGCATTCAGAGGAAACATGCATGAATATATTTCTAAACCGCTTTTTAAGTGGAAAACTCTGGAAATCACTGTAAATACTGTTTCAGTTAAGCTGGATCACTTGCTTGATAAAAGATTACTGGTACCACATTTGTTCCTTGAGCATAATTTCTCAGTGTGATACTTGATTGACTTCTAGTGCTTCCTCCATGTAGGGGCTATTTTACACTGTTATTGAGCTTGCAAGTTCACCCAGGAGGAAAAACGCATTTGTTACTGTATTGCTGAGTGCTCTTTCTTCAAGGTGCAGTGATAAAGTAAAGGGGTTGGGGGAGCTTGCTTCCCAAACGTGGTATAGGTGCACCTGACCCCTGCAAAAATATTTTCTGTGCAATACTGCATTGGGTCATTTTATTTGAAGCTCAAGTACCCATGTTCTGAGGCTGTGATTAGTTGGGATTATAGTGTGGTTTATTGGTGAGATTTTGTGATTCATGCAGGGGTTTGCTAAACTGAAGCTGTGGAATCCTTTCAAGATTCTGTGTATATAAAACTTAGTTCACACTTAGTGTTTTACTTGTATTGCCTTGTCATAGTAAGTATTAAGAAGGGCAGCTGGTATCTTTAAATGATGGTGGGGCTGCATGGATTAATTAAGGTGGGGGTGGAGCTAACCAGAATGGAGTAAGGCTGTAATAATTAGCTGCACACCACTGCACAAGCTAAGTAACTATCTTCCAGCAGTAATCTTACTTTTCCTTCAACATGCCTGAGCTTGATAGAGAAACCTTTCTTTCCACAACAGTTCTAAATTGTATAAGTGAACCAGGAATATGTTCATTGGTGACTGAAATTTTGCTCAGCTACGCATTCCTGTGTGAGTGTGCTTATTCTCACAAATGATCCTTTAACACTGCCATGCAAACCTGGTTTGGCAGCTGCAAATATATGTTTCCAGCCGTGATACTGTATGCCACTCCCTTCTGTTTCCAGTAAATAGTCTCATTGCACTAAGCTGAACAAACTTTCAGGATGGATGGATGGACAGGTGTTAGCTGGCCACTCGCAATGTCCCTCATGGGATATTCCATTGCCAGGGTTGGTCGTTGATTCTGGGCCATCTGTATCACAATCAGGGCTAATTAAAGTTAAAGTTAAAGTAGCCAACTCCAAATCCAGCTCCAGACAAGTGACAAGTGGAGTACCTCAGGGTTCAGTCCTGGGGCCGCTCTTGTTTGGCATCTACTTCTCTGAAGTACTGGCCAACACTAAGGGACTTTGGCTAAAAAAGTTTGCAGATGACTGCAAACTGGGAGCCATTACTGAATCCCCAAATGATGTGGCAATTCTACAAAAGGGCCTTACAGTAACAAATGCTTGGTGCCAGAGTCATGGGCTCAAGCTTAATGCCAAGAAATGTATAGTTATCCCCTTTGGGAAAAAAACATGTACCCATGAATTACCACATAGGTGGCAGTACACTAAACACCGAAAGTGTGATGAGAGACTTCGATAACCACATTGCCGCAACAGTCAGGAAATCCTTGTATGTGGCACATCTCATCACTAAGGGCTTTTTATCCAGAAAAAGGGAGGTCATTGTCCCACTGTACCCATCCCTCATTAGACCCATTATAGAGTGCAATGCCCCATTTGGTATGTACAAAAATGATCCCACGTGCAGAAACCAGCGTAGCCCAACTGTCAAAATACAGTCACAATGTAGATGGTATAAATTTACTCTTGAATAGCTCAATGCAGCAACAATAAAGGCTTCGATAGCTAATTTGGATCCTTTATTTTTTTTCTTTCTATATCATTGAGGTGCTCGTGAATCTGCCTTTTAAGCATCCTCTCTGTCTTCCCTATACAGAAGCTATCACAAGACATGCAAGCTCCCAAATATACCACCCCTTTAGTTGTGCATGTGTGTCTACCATGGGAATTCAAATAAAACCTTCTAGCAGCTAAATAATAGCTTTCCTTTTCTATAATATAGGGGCACTGGTTACAGGCACCACATTTATGTGTGCCTAATTTCTTTGGAATTTGCCCTACAATTCTGGGGTTATTATTTCCTTTTCTGAATTCAAATAGCCCCTTTAGATTAATATCTCTTTTCCTAGTATAGCTCACTTTCTCCTGCAAAAACTGGTGAATGTCATTATGTGAAGCTAAAATAGGCCAAAAAGTATTAATGGTATTTTCTACCAAATTCGAATCCCCATTGTAGGTGTAGACAAAGTTGTTTTTTAATGATGAGTTCCGCTGTTCCCTATTAGGTTGTGTTACAGGCAGTCCTTTTCCTAAAAGAGGGGGGTACAAGGAATCTCTTTTCTCTATTACCTCTGATGATGGTGCTTTTACCAGAATACGGGGATATCCTCTTTGCAAAAACATGTCCTCCAGGATACATATTTCTTGTAAAAAAAGTTCCATTGTGCTGGACATCCTCAAGGCTCTTATAAATTGCCCCTTTACTATTCCTCTCTTAGTATAATGGGGGTGCCCACTGTCATAGTATAGAAAGGTGTTGGAATGTGTCTTCTTTCTGTAAATACATGTTTGAAAACAACCTGCTTCCATGTCTTTGCTCAGTAAAATATCATGCACATGCACAACTAAAGGGGTGATATATTTGGGAGCTTGCATGTCTTGTGATAGCTTCTATATAGGGAAGACAGAGAGGATGCTTAAAAGGCGGATTTACGAGCACCTCAATGATATAGAAAGAAAAAAAATAAAGGATCCAAATTAGCTATCGAAGCCTTTATTGTTGCTGCATTGAGCTATTCCAGAGTGAATTTATACCATCTACATTGTGACTGTATTTCGACAGTTGGGCTACGCTGGTTTCTGCACGTGGGATCATTTTTGTTACTTGATTTGTTTCTGGATTGTTGGTTATTTGCTTCTTTCTTCCATGGCGGAAGATCCAGCTGGCTCAGACTTTCTAAACACACCGATACTTCTAAGGAAAGAACAGGATGATTCTCCGGTTACTAGGCAAGAATTTAACCAACTTTTAACGATGATGACGCACATCAGCAACTTGCTGACTGCAACCAAACCTGACTGTTCTTTATCATTGCCGGGTAATCAACAACAGAGGCAAGCGAAAGAAAAACCTTCTACACGAACTCAGGAGCCGAATGGCGGTGAGAATATTGTACTTTTCAGTTTACCAACAGCGATTAATAACAACGATAAACAAGACCAGCAGCGTGGACATGAACAGAGGGACTTTTTTAATGATAATGCTCAAAACGCGAACCACAAAGACTTTAACTTTCAAGCATGGACAGAACAACAATACATCTTTAAACAAGGTACTGCACATAAACAATTTGAGCGAATGGACTCTGATTTTGAAACTTTAAGTAATAAACTCTATGCTTATAAAAACGCTCAACTAGAAATCAATTATCTTAATGAATGTATCAGGGTGCAGCGAGTGCCCAAATGGCTCCGCTGCTTCAAATTTCCTAATAATGCCACTGTTGGATCAACATTGCATTCATAACTTTTAGATTTGTTTGACAAGACAGGGCTGGAAATTTGAAACTTGATGATTCAAGATTATCAGAGAAAAGCTGATGCGTTGTTGAATGAGCTTTCAATTTTAAATGATAGCATTGTTAAGCATAAAAATTTTTTGAGTTTCAAAAAGAAATACGATGATGTATTTACGGAAGCTGATCAACACTGCTTAAAAGTTATAGACCGTAAAGCTAGGAAGTTAGAAAGAGATTTAATAGAGTACAAAGAGGGTAGAGCATACCCAATGCCAAGGAATTACAGGTTTAATTACGCAGAGAAAGATATTAACAATTTTGAGAATATTATTTATGAAGAGGCTGCTACACCTGTAACTGAACCCCTGAGAAGGGGTGAACGTCTAGCATGAAAAGACAGTAACAACCAGTCTCAGGTTTTTCAGTACCCGCAGGGCAGACCGTTGGGGAGGAATCAGACACATTTTCAACAGAGTTGGAGCAGGGGGTGCAGGTAGATGAGGAAATGTTATTTGTGTTTTAGATATTGTAGGTGAACTAAACTTGGATACAGAAGGGTGTCAGATTTTTAATGAAAATAATTTTAAGATTTATAATTACACAGATGTTAGTATCACCTCTGAATTTTTTCAGCTATTCACAAAGGGTTTACATTTTGTTCCTACCCGCCCCATGAACCTCTCTAAATTATTAATTGAATTCAAATTATTTGTCAGGAAACTGAATCTAGCTGTTTATTTTAAAGGTCAAGAGAAATTGGACCATGCCCTTAGCAGACAGAGTACTTTTAATCCCCCACACACCCCAACTTGAAAGTTTTTGATGAACTAGTGGAAAAAACACTTAGGGACAGTTGTAGTTCACACTTTAGACAAACATCAAGTAATTTGGATTTTCATTTACTACAACTTATTGAATATCTAAATAAAGAAAGTATTAGGGTGATGAAACCCGATAAAGGGAGAGGGGTAGTCCTTATGTACAACCTTGAATATGATACCTATTTACATAACATCCTGCAAGACGCAGAGACTTATGAACTTATTTCAAGAAATGAATATAATTTAGCAATTTCTAAAATACACTACATGCTCAAGGACTACCTCAATAAGGGGGGTATTAATGAGAAACTGTACAACTTTCTCTCTGTCCCTAAACCAAAAATTCCTGTCATGTTCGGGATACCAAAGGCGCATAAGGGCTTAACACCTCTCAAATTTAGACCTGTAGTAGCAGGTGCTGGTAGCATTACAGAGCCTTTAGGAATATTTATAGACCAAAATTTGAAACACCAAATTTCCACTTTCACATTTATTTGTAAAGATTCGTGGGAATTTATAGGCAGCATTACACCTAATTTGTTTGATCCTGACCTTTTAATGATTACCATAGATGTCATAGAATTGTTCCCCAGTATCCCCCATATTACAGGTTTGGACTGGTTTAATGAAATTTTGGCAAACAAATCTAATTTAAATGGAAGTTTGATTAATCTTATAGTCCAATTTATGGAAACTGTTTTATTAAACAACTTTATTTATTTCAATGGGGAGATTTTTAAACAGAAAAAAAGGGTGGCTATGGGCGCTTCATGCGCTTCCTCTTATGCTAACATTGTCCTTTACAGATGGGAGAAGGTTTTCATTCATACTACGGAATGGAAGGAACATATTTTATTTTACAAATGCTACCTCGATGATATATGTATTTTGTGGAAAGGTAGCAAGGACTTTTTCAGTTACTTGAACTCGACTACTACATTTCTGGCTTTTACATATGAAATCAGTGATTTTTCTTTACACTATTTGGATATTTTATTGAGCAAAGACATGGAAGCAGGTTGTTTTCAAACATGTATTTACAGAAAGAATACACATTCTAATACCTTTCTACACTATGACAGTGGGCACCCCCATTATACTAAGAGAGGAATAGTAAAGGGGCAATTTATAAGAGCCTTGAGGATGTCCAGCACAATGGAACTTTTTTTACAAGAAATAAGTATCCTGGAGGACATGTTTTTGCAAAGAGGATATCCCCGTATTCTGGTAAAAGCACTAGCATCAGAGGTAATAGAGAAAAGAGATTCCTTGTACCCCCCTCTTTTAGGAAAAGGACTGCCTGTAACACAACCTAATAGGGAACAGCGGAACTCATCATTAAAAAACAACTTTGTCTACACCTACAATGGGGATTCGAATTTGGTAGAAAATACCATTAACACTTTTTGGCCTATTTTAGCTTCACATAATGACATTCACCAGTTTTTGCCGAAGAAAGTGAGCTATACTAGGAAAAGAGATATTAATCTAAAGGGGCTATTTGAATTCAGAAAAGGAAATAATAACCCCAGAATTGTAGGGCAAGTTCCAAAGAAATTAGGCAGACATAAATGTGGTGCCTGTAACCAGTGCCCCTATATTATAGAAAAGGAAAGCTATTATTTAGCTGCTAGAAGGTTTTATTTGAATTCCCATGGTCGACACACATGCACAACTAAAGGGGTGGTATATTTGGGAGCTTGCATGTCTTGTGATAGCTTCTATATAGGGAAGACAGAGAGGATGCTTAAAAGGCGGATTTACGAGCACCTCAATGATATAGAAAGAAAAAAATAAAATAAAGGATCCAAATTAGCTATCGGAGCCTTTATTGTTGCTGCATTGAGCTATTCCAGAGTGAATTTATACCATCTACATTGTGACTGTATTTCGACAGTTGGGCTACGCTGGTTTCTGCACGTGGGATCATTTTTGTTACTTGATTTGTTTCTGGATTGTTGGCCATTTGGTATGTACCTTACAAGACATCTGCAACAGCTGGAAAGGCCACAGAAATACCTCACTAAAAGAATCACAGGCCTAAAGCAGATGCCCTATGCTGACCGTATAAAAAACCTCCAACTATACTCTGTGGCATATCGTCTACTCAGAGGCGATCTCTGCTTAACATACAAGGCCATGTCAAACCCTGAGCTGTTGGACATGCTCCACTTAAAGAAATCCCAATCCCTCAGAGCCACACCCTCCAGGGATCTAAACCTTGTCATCACAATGAACAAAACATGCTGGAGGGATAGGTTCCTGACCCAGAGACACCCCATACTCTGGAATAGACTGCCCATACATGTCAAGTAGAGCGCCTCCTTGGCCCTCTTCAAAAGGAACATTGACGATTGGATGGGAGATAGGAAATTCACCCCAGGGATCATGTCAGTCGCCCTGCTAGACAGAGGTCCAGGAAAGTAAATATTGTGAGAAGAAATATCCAGGGAATTGTTATGGCTAGGCTTGTATAGGCCCTAGGGCCGATAGCCTAGTACCAACCTATGAACTTCTGGAGGAGAGCACCTATGAGCAAAACCTTCTTACACAGCCCAGCTGCTCACAATAAAAGAACAACTTAGTTTCTGTACAGTCACAGTGTTTTATAAGAAGTGAAAATCTGTAAGGAGAATCAACAATCCGTAGCTAACTGTTATTCAGCATAAACCACACCATGTTCTGAATGAAATAACCCTGCACTTTCACCTGCCCTTCATTTACCATGTACTGCTTCACCTCCATCACTACAAAATTCTAATGGTAGGCATTTGAAATATTGGGACTTAGAATTCTGAATTTCATAATATGGGGACCAAATGGCCACCATTCCAGAATTACAAGTGTTAAGTCCAAGATTGCCATTTCTCACACTGTTCCCCTTTCTCCCAGGTATAGCAATCTTAGACTTGGTTTAAATATAGGTTTGGGGAATATGAAGCTGGCCTCCCCCATAGGGGTGACATTTAGAGAAGAAGACTGATATTCACTCTTCTCCTACATGTCTGGTTATTTTTTTTCAGCTTATCAGTATTCAGCCTACAGAGCCTTGACTTTCAGTAAGGAGACAGTCTGACAGAACAAGTCATGCCCTAGAATTTCAGGATCACACAACAACATTTTCCATTCATATGGTGAATAAAAAAATCAACTGTCTAGCAGTTAGTCTACAGGATTAAATCTATGACCTGTTAATATGCTACTTCATGGGGTAAAGGGTTTAATTTCTTCAAACTTCATTTTTCTACTGTGTGACTGAACACATTAGTTACCAAACTATGATTTGGGGCTCCTTAATGATCTCCTGGATTGCATGCCTATTTACCATCTATAGTCCTTCAGTTTTCAGATATTGTGTCTTTTTCATATATGATATGGCATATATAAGACAGTTATCAATATTTTGATGAAGCCTTCCTTCAAACAATGCTAGCCAACTATTGTCTTAGGCTGTACATGAACTGTTTTTTAGGGAAGGAGGTTGACTGTGCTCGGTCACAACAGATCAAACATTTTTAAAGTAACTCTATTTTCTTTCAGATTTTATGAGCACCAGTACAGCTACTGGTTTTCCCTTTGATCTGAAGAAACCTGTATACACTAAACTAGAAATCCATATAAGAGTCAAAGCAGTGCAAATAAACAATAACAGAACAAAGAGTTGCTTTGATTATTGCATTCCTATAGCTATTCCGGAGATGAAGGAATGTGTGCATGTAAATAATCCATCCAACTAATATATGATGGTGCACAGTCCCTGGTCTTTCCGCCTGCTCTTCCAGCACTGCAACAGATCAGTAGCAGTGGGGGGGTCATACATTTCTGTTTTTCTAATAGCAGAGACCACTGACCAGTTGTCAAGTTCCTTGCTGAAGGCATTCAGCTCCTACAGCAGGTTCACAGAAGATTTCCTTTGGGCATCTTTTTATGTTTAAGTGCAGTTATGGAGACTTATGAGGAAAATAAACGTGCGCATGTATTATTCCATATATGCTGTGTATATTTGTAAACATTCAAGACACTAGTAATAAGAAGCTTTAACTAATATTGGTAGCTACTGTTTGCTTTAAGATGAGCTGCTCTGCTCCTGTTTTGTGGCCTTGAACTAAAGAATAGCAATTGGTTTAATTTACTAATTCAGTAATTAATTAATTTAATGTCTATTTATTAGAGTTCTTATGCTGATCTAAACACTGCCTTGTGCTTTTTTAATCTCAGTAAATAATTTTACTCTGGTGAGAGGAGGGTATACTACACTACTTTTGTCTGATAGTGATTGCTGGAAGTCACTTAAGACAGCTTATATCGAACGGCCAATGTGCTCTTTTATGCTATGTTTTGTTTTTCTAAATTGCTTTAAATTGAGCTGCTGCAGTCCTGTTTGCCACCCTGTGCTATCAGATTGTCTGCAAAGCCATGTTACATGTGATACGACAGTGGGAGCACCACACAGTAGCATCTAGTTTGTATTTTTTCTTAGATTATGGTCTCCTGTTAACTATCATCCTTCCTCTCCAGACTTATTCTGCTTTCCAACTGGTCTTACATGGTTACAGCAAGGGTTGCTATGTGACCCACTGCTGCCCTTGACTGCATGCCCCTCCTGCAGTATGTGTATGATAATAGATTTGTATGGTACCAAGTTCCTCCTCTGAAAGTACAGATACCTGGAATGTATTGCTATATTGTTGCATTATACCTGTTGTTAACTAGTGTAAACATATTTTTTTCTAAAATTACATTGTTTGTTGTTCTTCAACAGGTGTAAACTTATTTTCCAAATTACCTTACAAATTATTACCACATTGTGTGACACCCATGCTTATCATCATAATGAAGTAATATTGTGTAACAGTGGTACCTAACATCAACTTGATATTACTTTGTGACATCTGAGCAAATCTCCTCATGATGGAATGACAGAAAGGTATCCATCCCTGCTATCTCACTGATATTTAACATTGTACTGCACTGGTTTTAAATTATACTATTTCTAATAATAATTGTTTTCACTTTTGGATTCATTTAGTACGGCATTTCCAGTAAAGCTTTGTACTGTGATGTCACTCTTTTTTACCTGCTGCTCCTAAATGAACTGTAATTCTACTTGTACACCTTCTAAATTGTTTTAACTACTATTGCATGAGGGTATTGTCACACCTTGTACAAGTTTTTCACTACTAGTGTGTTGAGCTATCAGCCAAGTTAATTAAAACCTACACTAGCCACCAACCGTTTGTATTATTTACCTGATTGATCAAATCTGGCCAGTGTGAAAATTCAGTCTGCCTTTGCCTCTTCTGTAGCCGGCCTTTTAGCATTTATTGTTATTAGTGCATGAAACAACTGATTAATGCCTATTGATAACCAGGTACTACTAAATCAGCCTTATAAAATCTGTGAGAATTGTACATATTTATACAATCTGGTGACCAACCACTCACCTAACCAAATAATCAGTAAAACTTTACAGAAGCACACTCCCACCTCTGCATGTACACATTATACTGACATATGGTGTGGTTGCTAAGGAACCACTCCACAAAGAAGCCCTAGACTCATATAAATATCACTTGGACTACTTAATTAATTAGAATAATGTACGATTGTTGCCAAATTAAAGGCACATTTTTTTATCTGGTCTGTAGATTAGAATGAAAACTGGATACTGTATTATACTGACAGAAGCTTTGAGATATTCTGCTGATAATAGGTCTTTGGCTGGAGTGCTTGGTTTTAGTTTCTACACTATTTTTTTTAATTAGTGCAGTGGGTACTCATTGCATATTAAAGTGGTTGTGGTTATTTCTGGATTACTATTATCACTAAAGTCCTGTTGTTGATCAAATGCTCGTATAAAGTAGCTGTTTCTTTTCCAGCTAATGTAATAATTTATTCACCTGCTAGTGGGTTTTGTTGGACTTTTTTTCTCTGAACTTAAGGGCCTTGTAATATTATTGCAAAATATTTTTGGTTCTTTGAGTTTGATATTTGCCTCGTGGAAGAAACAGTTCTTTTTTTATTCTTATCAACGTGTTAGCTTTATTTCTCAAAGTTCTGTATGCTTGGAGAATGTTTTACTTTCCATGATTTACAAGTCCTTATTGTAATTGGTTGTTTATCCAGGAAATTGCAGATATTTTTATTTTATTTATTTATTTATTTCAGATATGAGTTAGGAAGTTTATGAAAAAAGTTGTACTAAAGTAGTTAACTTTTTCATACAGGGGAACATACGAGTTACACCCCAACCCCATGTGCAAAAATGGGAAAAGGAGTTATGGCTGGATGGATGGATAGATGGATGGCCATACTAATACCTTTATACTAAGGTTGCCCTACCTTTGTCCCCAGTATTTACAGAACCTTTAGTCTAACTGGCTTCTGTCAGTAAATGGCTTGATAGTAGCCAACACATGGTTCAGAAAGAGACAGTCACAAGATCACATACAGAAGTGGCCAACACGCAACACAGATAGACTTTCTCCTAGTAAGGAAAAGGCACTGGGGTAGAATCAGTGTTTGCAAAGTCATTTGCAGTGAAACAGTCAGCCCACAACATAAACCATTAGTTGCCACAATCAGCTGCAAGAAATGGTTAAAGAAGACTCTAAGGTCAACAGAGACCAGGCAAAAGATCTGGAAGGTGATTCGTAAGAAAGTACAATGGCTCAAGGAATTACTCAGGGCTGTAGCATCCCAGGAAGAGGAGGAAATAAGTGGAGTTGAAGAAGAAGAAGAAGAAGAAGAAGAATGGCAGCTCCTCAAAACAGCATTTATGAGGACTACAGAACAGATATTTGGTGGAGCCAGGTATGGAAACAAGGTACATAAGTAAAGCTGGTGGTGGAATGCAGAAATCCAGGAAGTCATCAAAAGAAAGGAGTGCAGGAAAAAGTGGGAGATAAAAAAGATGGACCAGGCTAGGAAGGAATACTGGTTAGCTAACAAAGAAGCTGAAAGGAGTTGCAATAGCAAAGGACAGGGTATCACAGGCACTCTACCAACTTCTGGAAACTGGCTCAGTAGGTGGCATAAAGAAACCATATCAAGTTACAAGGGTTGAATTTCCTTTCTCCCATCCAATCGTCAGATAGGTAAAGAAGATACTCAGACACCCTTCATAAGGGATGCCAGCAACAACCTGCTCATCAGCCCAGAGGACATCAAAGGCAGATGGAAGGAGTTTTTCTAGCAGCTTCTAAATGAAGAAAACCCCACAGAAGCTGTGCTGCCCAAGAGACAGCCTACAAAGAGAGAAGGAAAGGAGCCCACCCTAGAAGAAATAAGAATAGCACTAAGAAAAATGAAGTCAGGGAAAGCAGCAGGCTCAGATGTGGTGTCAGCAGATATGATAAAGAAGCTAAGTGAGATGGGGAGAAATGGCTCCCGAGGGTACTCAAAGCAGAGTGGAGAGCATATTCCAGATGACTGGAGAATAAGCATACTCATGCCTTTGTACAAGAACAAAGGGGACATCCACAACTATGGGAAGTACAGAGGCATAAAACTCCTGTCACATTGCATGAAAATTCTGGAGAACGTGATTGACAAATGGATATGCACAGTAGTAGAAAATAAGATGGGAAATGAGCAGCTCAGATTCAGATCAGTATGCAGCACATCTGACCCAATGTTTACAGTGAGATAGATAGTTGAGAAGATGATAGAGATGAGGAAAGAGTCCAAATGGCCATTCCTTGACTTGCTTTATACAGACTATGTGGGTTTACAGGCAGACTCTGAGAAAGAACTTCAGCAATGCATAGGGGAATAGAATGCAAAAGAGAGGGCACATATGATGAAACTAAGTACAGATAAGACAGTAGTAATGGGAGCAAATTGGGGCAATCAGAAGAAGATGAGAATTGAAATTGACAGAATGCTAGTGGAACAGGATAATAACTTCCAGAAGGGAGGAGTCATTGAAGAGAAGGGAAGTCTGAAATGAAGAGGTCAAAGCAGCTTGGGCAGTAAAGGCAGATCAGATGAGAATGCTAGAGGTGATGGAAATTAAGCACCTGTGATACATGGTAGGATGTGCATTGTGGAACAGATGAAGTAATAAGGCCATAAGAGCAGAAGCCAATGTAGCTCCAATTACAGAAAATATCAAAGAGAACAGGATGCTGCAGTTCCGGCACAGGTGCAGAAAAGCAGAGGGCAATCTGATGAAGAAGACTTGGGACAACCAAAAAGAAGGTAAGAAGAAATGAGGGCAACAAGCAAAGAGGTGGATGGATTATGTAACAGAAGAGCTGGAACAGCTAGGTGTGAGTGTTGAAGAAGGCAGGAGTGTTCCACTGAACTGGTGGAGATAGTGACAGTTAACATGACAGCCCGACTTCATGTAGAAAATGGAGAAAGAAGGGGTTGATGATGAAGAAGATGATTAATCTAACTGGCTTAATTTGCAAAGCTGTGGAACGCATCATAGGTTCATAGGTTGGTACTAGGCTGTCAGCCCTAGGACCTATGCAAGCCTAGCCATAACAATTCCCTGGATATTTCTTTCCACAATATTTACTTCCCTGGACCCCTGTCTAGCAGGGTGACTGACTTGATCCCCGGGGTAAATTTCCTATCTCCCATCCAATCGTCAAGGTTCCTTTTGAAGAGGGCCAAGGAGGCACTCTGCTTGACATGTATGAGCAGTCTTTTCCAGAGTATGGGGAGACTCTGTGTCAGGAACCTATCCCTCCAGCATGTTTTGTTCATTGTGATGACAAGGTTTAGATCCCTGGAGGGTGTGGCTCTGAGGGATTGGGATTTCTTTAAGTGGAGCATGTCCAACAGCTCTGGGTTTGACATGGCCTTGTATGTTAAACAGAGATCGCCTCTGAGTAGACGATATGCGACAGAGTATAGCTGGAGGTTTTTAAGGTGGTCAGCATTGGCATCTGCTTTAGGCCTGTGATTCTTTTAGTGAGGTATTTCTGCTGCCTTTCCAGTTGTTGCAGATGTCTTGAGAGATACATACCAAACGGGGTGCTGTATTCTATAATGGGTCTAATGAGGGATGAGTAGAGTGAGACAATGACCTCCTTTTTTTCTGGATGAAAAGCCCTTAGTGATGAGGTATGTCACATAGAAGGATTTCCTGACTGTTGTGGCAATGTGGTTATCAAAGGTGAGACCACTGTCCACCTGTGTCCCTAAGTCTCTTATTACACATTCGGTGTTTAGTGTACTGCCACCTATATGGTAATTCATGGATACATGTTTTTTTCCCAAAGGGGATAACTATACATTTCTTGGCATTGAGCTTGAGCCCATGGCTCTAGCACCAAGTATCTGTTTCTGTAAGGCCCTTTTGTAGAGTATCCACATAATTTTGGGATTCAATAATGGCTCCCAGTTTGCAGTCATCTGCGAACTTTGTTAGCCAGAGTCCCTTAGTGTTGGCCAGTACTTCAAAGAAGTAGATGCCAAACAAGAGCGATCCCAGGACTGAACCCTAAGGTACTCCACACACACAGGCTATTTAAATTTGCATATATAAAATAATGAAAATTGGTTGATTAGCATGTCAGTCACAAACCAGAGTCATACCCTGCACCATCTGCTACTGTGATTCTGCCTCATCAGTAGTACGCTGGGCTAACCAGCTACACTTGTAATCATAGTCGCATGTGAGTTTGAACAGAATGTTTTGTTCCTTCTAAAAGCTAAGCTATCACACAATAATTGGATCTACAAGGCAGAAAAGTCCAAGGATCATTAAAGCCTTGCCAGTTCCCAACCTCATATGGCACATCCAGCCTTCAGGAGAACAACACAAGATAAGAACAGGGAGAATGTGTGGCTAGCAAGCCAGTTATTAATATTTACCTTTAAAGATTGCGAGTGTTTCACTCTCTTTAATACAAATAGGTAATTTATTTCAGAAAGGGTATATGCATTGGGAGATGAATCTGTCATGCCAGCATGTCCTATTTATTTATATTTACTAACAAAGATTTAAACACATAGCATGGGTGTTTGTAAGGTGTCACCAATCAAGTAAGAAAGGATCCTTCATTGCCATAAATGTCAAACATAATTCACCATGGAGTAATATATAAAATAAAACACAGAATAAAGAAGAGATTTAAGTCTGTTTTTGGTGGTGAATGGTCTCCAGGCCTTTGATAATTTTAATTAGGAACCTCTGGGGTCCTTCAAGTTTGTTTGATGTCTTTAGACAGAGACCTGCCAAAGTGATAATTCTACTCATTAATTGGTCTGAAAGGGGATAATTAAAGGATGATATGACAGAATCTAGATGCCAGCTATTAGCTGGACCAAATCGAAGGATATTCTGAATATTGAAGCTATGTGGTGATCAAGGGAAAAGTAACTATAAATGGAGGTACAAAGATCCCTGATGATTTAATAGATACGGGGAGGGGTACTGGCTATGTTATAGGTGTGGAACACATTTATTTTCCAAATTGAACAATATTATATTTTTAGCATTTAGTTTAAGCCTATTTTCATTACACTAGTTATTTTCAAGGGCTGGAACCAAGCTGCAGTGAAGTGATATTGAAAGCACAGCAAACAACAGCACCTAGATTGCAATTATCACCCAATTCGGTTAACGTTTACGTTGGGGTTATTAGATTAAAAGCCATGGGAGTAGATAATAAATAGGAAGAGTTCAAGAAGACAACCCTGAAGGACAACAGTACTCCCACTTTTTTACTTTCTGAGGTGGTTCCAGATACTTCAAATTATATGTGCGCTGTCTGGCAGTTGATTTGCTAAGCACCTTACAATTTATGGTTCATAAGTTCATAGGTAGGTACTAGGCTATCGGCCCTGGGGCATATACAAGCCCAGCCAAAAAGGTACCCTGGCTTTTACCACCCAAGAAAATTATTTTCCTGTGCCACCATCAAGCAGAGCCACAGAGGTGATCCCCGGGGTGAATTTCCTATTTCCCATCCAATCATCAAGATTTTTCTTGAAGAGTGCTAATGAGGAGCTTTGTTTGATATAGATAGGTAGTTTATTCCAGAGTATGGGAAGTCTCTGGGACAGGAATCTATCCCTCTGGCATGTTCTGTTTATTGTGGTGACAAGGTTTAGGTCCCTAGAGTGTGTAGCTTGGAGGGATTGGGATTTCTTTAAGTGGAGCATGTCCAACAGCTCTGGGTTTGACATAGCTTTGTATTTTAGGCAGAGATCACCTCTGAGTAGGCGATATGTGACAGAGTAAAGCTGGAGTTTTTTGAGAGGGTCAGTGTAGGGCATCTGTTTGAGGCTGGTAATCTTCTTTGTGAGGTATTTCTGCGGCCTTTCCAATTGTTGGAGATGTCTTGTGAGGTACATACCAAAAGGGATGTTGTACTCTATAATGGGTCTAATGAGTGATGAGTAGAGGGGAACAATTACCTCTTTTTTTTCTGGATGAGAAACCTTTTGTGATGAGGTGTGCCATGTAGAACGATTTCCTGACTACTGTGGTGATGTGATTATCAAAGGAGAGACTACTGTCCACCTGTGTCCCAAGGTCTCTTATCACACTTTCAGTGTTAAGTATACTACCGCCTATGTTGTAGTTCATGGGTACAGAGTTTTTACCAAAGGGGATGACAATGCACTTTTTGGCATTGAGCCTGAGGCCATGGCTTTGACACCAGGCATCTGTCTCAGTGAGGCCCTTTTGTAGGATGTCCACATCGTTAGGAGTTTCGATTATGGCTCCTAGTTTGCAGTCATATGCTACTCAGGGCTTGGGTCATACCTGCCTGGGCTACAAGATCAGAGAGCTCTTCCATGTCTCTTTTCATGTAGTCCAGGGAGGTACGTCTCAGGTCGTTCACACCAACATGGACAATGACAGAGTCATATTTGTATTTGTTGTGGCGTGACCTGAGTGCGTGGGTTATGTGGCGGATCCTGGCACCTGACAGGCAGCTGACAGTAACCTTCTCCTTGTTTAGCCTGGTGAGTGGGACATCAGTGTGCCTGACTATAGAGTCGCTATGACTAGTGTGTTGGGTATGTTGTTTTGCCTTATTGGCTGTGGTTGAGTGGCACACTGAGTCTGCGGGCTATGTGTCATTTGGATTGTGTTGGGGGCTGGAGGTTGCTTGCATTTCTGCTTTAGAGGTCTCTGTTGCTTGAGCAGATTATTATTGAGAGACTCCGCTAATGTTTTTGTATTTCTATGTGTGGATTTTGGTGGTGTAGATTTAGTGAGACTATGTGATGACTATGGTGTGATGCAAGTGTTTACCTTCTCCTCTTGACTGTCAAGTTCAGTCTTGATTGGAGAGAGCTTTACCTCCAGTTTGGCTAGATAAGTGCATCTCTCACAGGTTGTAGTGTTGGGTGGTAGGTGGAGAGGGTTGTCTGTGTACATGAGGCAATTTCTACATTGCCCTAAGATGCCCAGATTCATCAGATAGACAGGAGAGAACACTGGGAGCTGACCCTTGGACATGCCTGAATAAAAAAACTATTTTCCTGTAGATAAGTGAGGAAAGTGAGTACAAGAGCTGTTTTTCTCTAAGCAAGTGAGGAAAGTAAGTACCAAAACTCTTTTCCTCTAGGTAATGAGGAAGGTTGACTGCTGTAGTAATTAGTAGGTTATTTAGTGCTTACAAGTTCTGAACAAGTGCTGATCATGAATAAGCAAATTCAAGTGCTAAAAGTAAGAATCTGTATCTGGACTAAACTAGTTACAGGAAAGGGGGGAAACAGGTGCAAATGTGGGCTTTTAAATCAGAAAGTTGAGAGAGATGGAAAAACTGCCCAAACTGCCAATAACTACAATTTCTGGGCCAGAACCACTCCTTATGTGGTAGATTGGTTACCTATTGCTTACCACTCTCACTGTTAAGCTAGAAGGCTTCCCTCCAACACAGAAAGTTTGGGGGGCTCAGAAGCTTACATACAGTCCTGGATACAGCAAATCTGAATCTGGACTACACTAGTTATAGGAAATGTATTTTTTTATATATATACAGAAAAGTAGCTAAAACAGCAGTCAAAACAATTCAAATACAGTGCAAGCTAGCACACTTGAGTATGTAGCAATGTTAGACCAAACAGTTTAAAAAATGCAATTAAATTAAAAATGACTAAAAACAATGCAGAAGGAGTCTATTAGGTAAAATGAGGTAAAGAGATGGGACTGGGGGGAGTGTCCCAGATCAAATCTACAGTGGGGGCGGGCAACTACAAAAACCTCCAAATTTAAACAACAACACAGGAATAGGGAGGGTGGGTATGAGAAAACTAACACCTTCAGCAGAGATCTGAAAAACTATACAGTGAAGCAAAAATAACAGTGCACAACTCTGAAGTCAGCCAGCAATGATATAAAATTAGTCAAGCAACAATTACCAGTTATTAACTCTGAAGTGCCCAAAAAATATACTCAGCTCTGTATATCTCCAGATAGTTTGAAGAACACTCTTTCAGGACACAGGAAGGCTCCAACAATGGGTTTAAACATAGCTCCTTGTTCACACATTCATCACAGAGACTTATGGGAAAGATTTGAGCCAGATAAAGTTTTGCTGTGTAAACTATATGTCTGCCATCCAGAGCTTCTGTAACCCTTTTGATGAAGGTTACTAGGTTGATTAGGCATAAGCCACCTTTGAAAAAACATAAATAACCATGATTTTTAGCATATTAGGAATTGAGATGTGTATTTGTGTGAGTGTTTGTGTGTGCGTGTGTGCGTGTGCGTGTGCGTGTGTGTGTGTGTGTGTGTGTGTGTGTGTGTGTGTGTGTGTCTGTCTGTCTCTGTGTGTGTGCGTGTCTGTCTCTGTGTGTGTGTGTGTGTGTGTGTGTGTGTGTGTGTGTGTGTGTGTGTGTGTGTGTGTATGCACGCACATATATGTCTGTATGATGCCTAGGTCAGGAAGACCCAAGGAATTATATAAGGCACAGTGCTGATGACAGATAGGAAAACAAAGAGAGACAAACATTACAGATTTGCAGTTGACGCTATTTTCTTGTCTAACAGCTACACTAGTCATGTTTGCCATATACAAAAATTACCTTTATCACCTCTCTGTGAGTGAGGCAAGAAATGCCATGAACAATAAACTGTTAAGGGAATAAATTGGAGAAAATGTGTATCTTCGTAATGAAAGGACGTATTAGGATGGCAAGTCCAACCTCCCTTTCTAGTATTTTCTTAGACAAACATACTTTACAAAAGGTGTGATCATAATGTTTCGAATGTGAGACAAATCTGAAGGCTCTTCAAGTTCAAAATGCTGATTGCATATTCTTCTTAAAAATTCAGAATACAGTCTGAGTGGTTCAGTAGCACTAAAAATTTTCTCTTTTAAATAATAAACAAGTAAACAATTCCTTCCTATTCTCATTAGTTTTTCAGCATCAAAATTTTCTTTAGCCAGTGAGTCGGCAGATACAAAAATAAAGCTTCAAAAATGCTTAAGTTCAGTATCAGAGACTGCATCCTGTAAAAGATCAGCTTCTTTGCTATGTGTTCCACACAAGCAGGGACTGCAAATTTCAGTGTTTTCTGCATAAAATATCATAGAATGTGTGTCTTCTTTAACATATACAAAGCTAATAAAATTTGTGTGAAAAATCTGATCTCAAGTGTTCGAAAGACAGTCAGCCAAATTCAATAAATCCTACATGGCAGCACAGTGTTTTAGGTTCAGTAAGTGCTGTGTAGAGGCATGCCCCACCGCACAAACAAGGTAAACACGGTGGCATGCTGATTACAGCATAAGTAGATGAATTCAACACAGTGGATTCAACAAGCTATAAAGCAGCCGTGCAGACTCAGTGCTGGTTTTCCTTGTGAATTCCAAAACAGATTGGATTACAGCCACGGGAAGGAGTCGCCACGGAAAGAATGTTAGGGGCTATTGTTGCTTAAATTCATTTGCATGTGCTGCTGCAAATAGACTAGATCAAGAAAGATAAGAGTTTTCAAGCCCCATTTAACTAATCACAACCTACATGATGTGGAAATTGTAGAGGGCTACAGGGTGGATAGAGACACACTACAGGAACTATGTAACCTCTATCATCCTCAAGTTAGTGCAAGGGCCAACCCAGGGGAACCCATCTCAGTGGAGACAAACGTATGTGTAGCACTTAGAATCTTAGCTAGAGGTGTCTTTCTGACACCAGCAAGGGGCATGCTGTGAGTATCCCAGACATCAGAACCCAGCATCCTCCATGAATTCCTGAATGTTATCCTCCAACATGCCAGTGACCACATATATTTTCTCCATACTCCTGAGGAGAGGACCAGAATTATGAAAGATTTTTACCATGTAACACACTACCCTGAAGTACTGGATGCCATATATTGCACACATATAAAAATCAAGGCACCACCCAGGGAACAGGGTAGGCTTTACATTAAAAGAAAGGGTTTACACTCTATTAACTGCCAAGTTATGTGTAATGCCAATGGAGTCATCTTGAATGTGTGTGCTGGCAACCCTGGTAGCTACATAACTCCCATATTTGGCACACCTCCCAACTGTGTCATGTTTGCTAGGGGCACTATCCCACAGAATCATTTACTGGGAGATGTAGGTTATGTACTGAAACCATGGCTGATGGCACCCATCAGAAATGGACACACCCATTGAAGAATGTCATAATGAGGCACATGCTCAAACCAGAAATGTCATAGAGCTAGTGTTTGGGCTGCTGAAGTCATGGTTCTGGTGCCTAGGTATGTCTGGGGGAGCCCTGCAGTACAATCCATGGACATATACTGAAATATTCAGAGTATGCACTATGCTACACAACATCATCCTAAGAAAACAGCTTCAGCAGGATCAGCAAGCAGATGGAGCACACATCCCTCCATCACAGCCAGAGGCAGATGCGGATTCAGAGGTGAATCCCTAGCTGCTGTGGGTGGAGGCATATGTAGGTGTGCTCAATATGCCCTCACATTGACTAAGAAATAACTCATAACACACTCACTCACCACCTAAGGGCCTAAAACCTTCCTCCTATGCATATACATATAGTAACATTGATGCTGGACAACACTCATAAACTGTACCTACCCATGTATTGGCAGTGTACTGCTTGTATCAGACAGAGTCAGCCCTGAACTAAAACTGGCAAAACTGCAGCATTTACAAGGTAAGTCTTGAACCTGGAGTGTACTGTGTAATAACATGAATGAGTGGCATATCCTTCTATTTAATTACTTGGAACTGTAAGCAAGTAAGGGACTTATTTGACTTATTTGTGTCCATTACTAAGTAGTAGGCCTCAGGTGTCAAAGATTCACACAGTCAAACCTCTCAAAAGTACTGATGATCACTGTATGCCCTCAGTTTAGCACCATACCTGTCTACTGGAAATTATTAAAGAAAGAAGTTAGAAAGTAATGATACAGTTTGTAGTTTCAGACTTCACAATCCTCACAAGATCATTCACAATAAAGTTAGGAAATGTTGATGCTATCAGCTGTCTAACTTTTCAAGGCCAATATAAATAAAAGGTACAATTACCAGTTCAACACTACAAATGCAGATATACTAAGGATTAAGCCAGCTTTTCCCCCTGAGCATCAGTCACAAAGATTATGTACCCCTGAATCTAAAAGATACAAAGCTGGGATATGGCACAGTTATCATCACTTACACAGGGTATTGTGGAGTGGCGGCAGGAAGCCTAGGCTGACACAAAAGGTCAGTGAGTGTGTGTGTAAGCAAGAAAGAGAAGGAGGTAGACATTTCGATAAACCAGCAAATGGCCAGTGAGATAAAATGAGTTTTAAGCTGCATGGCTGAACCATGTAATGATTGTGTGTATGTGTTTGTAGGGGTCCTCTGCTGGTTCTACATCTTAATATGTCAGACAGGTGTGAGCCATACATGGTAGAGTTGGCAGTTCATCATTGTTGTCCCCTACCATGAGAACTGGCTCTGCTGGAGTTGCACTGGCACATCCACACCCATGGCCAGATGCACTGCTGCTACCTGAATATGGCTAATGTCTGCTGTACAAGCTACCTTCACAGGGATTCCCAGGACCATGATCCCATGGCCTGCCACATCTGGATGTGGACAACTCACCCACTGACAGAACAGTGGAAGTACTGCCACTATAGGAGCATGATTGGGCATGGCCACATTGGCTAACAGCAGATGATGTGGCTGACCTACACCCATGAGGATGCCATTCCCCTCCCAGCAGATGTTCCATCACAGACATCACTTGTTCCATGACAGACACCCATTATTCCATCATAGACACCCCTCGTTCCAACATGTCATTCATGTGATCCACTGAATCATCATCATCATCATGGTGGAGGCAGTCACACATATCAGATGGGCCTAAACATAGATTGAATGGCATGGGAAGAGACACCTGGATCAGGTGGAGAAGGGACAGCAGGCCTCCTCTGAGCACCCCTAGCAACCCTCCTGCATGGCACCTCACCCTCACTTTGGCTATGACCAGAGTCAACAGGTACTGAAGCCGCAGTAACCACACTTTCCTGATCGATGGCCTTGCATACTCCTATGTGTCCTAAAGGACAACAGAAGGATAATATACATAAGTATCACATAACTACAAAATAAATGTTCCTAGATAAAACAGAAATGGTAGTATCTCAGTACTGCCCACTAGAGAAACATACAATTGTCTAAAGATGTGAAATGCAAACAACAAGCTTCACGCAAACAAAGCAGAGTAACAACTGCAATGTATCAGTGATTGTGGCATAACAGAAATGCCAAATTGCCCTGCCCCCACAAAAGAACAAGCAAATGAAACATTTTCCTAACAAACCATCTTTGAAATGCCAAAAGTGCTATTAAATGAACTGTCCCTGAAACATTTGTACATATTTATCACAGAACATTCCATTTTAAGGTATTGGCAATCATGTATACCTGTGAAATGCCTTGACAAACATGCCCATGCCATCAGTACACTTTTAACTAATGCATGCAGATAAAAGTGTAAAAGCCTTTGCTTCTGATTTTTCTTAATTACACTCCAGCATATGCAAGATGTAGCTGACAAAATGCAAGCATTGTTTCTGAAGTTCAGTAAACTTCTGTGCAAATATATCCCATAGTAATAGCATATGTTCAGTCTTCTCCACAGGAACAAGTTTCCTCACCTTCAGTTTGCCTAGCTACATGATTACCTTTTTGCATGGTGTCGATTCAGGGCTGTTAACATGGTGAAGATGCAAATGAGGTATGAACTGATTAGAAATGCTGAATCCCAAATACCTTACTCCATGTAGGAGATGTAAACATAGAGGAGGCACTCCCTCATTGTTTGTTTTTAATGAAGTGCAACTGTGAATGATTACTGGTTGGGAAAAGGAAAACACGACAGCACTGAAGGCTGCCTTATATCCAGTGAGTGCATCAGGTTCGACCTACAAAGTGTTAGATGTAAGGTCAGAAATGTAAGCAGCATATAATTCACAGGTTGAACCTGCCCTTCATTTGTTGGCAACTGCATATGATACTATTTCCAGTTAATATCCTCATACGTTTTAAGGCAAATGATAAAGACTGGCATACAGACTGAATGTCTCAGATTACTGGTCAAATAACTGAAGAATGAGCAGCAAACACAGGCAAGACAAAGCTGTATATTTGCAAGCAATAATCATAGCAGGTTGTGTGATCACTAAGCGCACTACATCCAAAATCATTAAATATACAAATAACAGTTGCATGGTTTCATATTACTATAGATGATGTTGCAGTTGGCTGTGTGCAGAATAAGTTCGGTTCCTTGCACCCATCCTATGTTCTGAAGGTTCATTGGAGTGAGGGTTCAAATCCAGATCTATGTAGATGTATGTCATATGAACCATCACTTTCTAGTTTGTATGTCATAGACTGAATTTCCTCATTTCAACTACTATTTTTTGTCTGTTTTGGGGGGGGCAGTGTTTGTGAGATGTGCAGTGTAGTGCAATCATGGGAATGGAGGAAATGAATGGCAGGTTTGGCTATGCTTATCTTGTTTGCATGATGCACAACAGTGTGCAAACTAGGCAACGAGACCACCCAGAAAGCAGACAGGATCCAGACAGCCAAAAACAGAAACTGGATGCATTCAATAAATTCTACTGAGCACTGCACAAACTTGCTAAGCAGTGTTGCACAGCAGTTGACACAAAGATCTTAAGAATGATTCAGGAATGTCATGTACCTAGTCCTGTGAAAGCAAGTATAAGTATAGAGCTGGAGTACAGATGGTCCTGAGTTCAAGTACAAGGTGTGCAACCTTTTTTTTTACTGTTATACCAGTACAACTTATAGCAATGAACTGAAACATAGACAACTGTTATTTCAACTTTCTTGCGGCAACAGGTATAAGTGTAGGATTGCCATATACATGGTCCCAGGCCCTAATACAGGACATGCCATACATTTTTACTGTTGTTCCACTTCCCATTATATTCACTGTCACTAATAATACTTTAGATAATTGAGCTGATATGAATTATATGTATAGGGATGAGACACCATTATTGTTTTTTCAGATGTATGACTCGGGGGGGGGTATACTGTGTGCTATACTTCTATAACTATAATTCTGCTATCTTGAATGGGCTTTGCATTTGCCTAAGACACATACACAACTGGATCTATATCCAATAACCTTGTCAGTTCATGCACACATATATTTGTAACAGCTCAAACTGTCACCTGTATTTATATATGATTATTGACTATGTCTGAGCAGCACTTCTTCTGTGGCAAAGATGGAAAATCAAAGCTGTGGAAAAATGTTTTGTCCCTTATGCCTAGATTTGAATCCACAGTGCAAAAATGAATTTTTTCAGTGTATGATGGTAAAAATAAATGTGCCAGGTCATTCCATTTATGTCCCCAGTGCATGTCTGCAAAAGTACCTCACCTAACAGTTACCTTCCAATTTCCAATATATATTTTTAGGCTACATTAGTAGACACCCCTCAAGCTAAGGCCAAGTGTCAGAATAACCTTCCAATTGGAGTTATTTAATTCCTCACTGCTTGGCACTGCTGCCCTCCACTTACCATCAAGCAAATGTGGTTCTTGAGTGTACACACTCCCAGTTAACACAATAACTGAAATTGACAAGAAAGCACCAGTCTCCTTTGTGCTAGGTCTGCTGCACATTCCTGTACTGCTTTGCCTTTGCTTGCCCCCCTCCTTGCTCCTCATTTCACCACTTTAATCTGGTTAAAAAATAAAATCACACACAACACACATAAGTAGCAGAAAAGGCAATAGATCCTTCCACTTTTTGGGCTCAGTGTTTGCAAGGAGGTGCACATCACACACCAAAGCACAGTGACAGTGAGCAGTGGCAAAATATTATGGTTACCTCTGCTCATAAAACCCACTGTGATATGCTAACATGCAGTAACACATGTACTATAAAGAATTCATAGCATTGCATTATCAATGTTTATTTAAAAGTATTTGAAAGTATTAGATACACCTGGATTTGAACTCAGTATCATCTGGGCTTAAAAAGAAATGTGTCAATGCATTTTCACCTGCTAACATGGAATCAGTTAAGCAGCAGGTGTGTTTTATATGCTCAGTACTAACTCTCTGACTTTAGCAATGTGGCTTGCATTTGCACACTGCTTAACTATGTGCAAACATGAATAGTATTGGAAATGTGTATCTTGCATACACAAACACTTTGCCAACCATCACACAAACCTGTTGCTCGCTGTGGTATGAAAAGTAAAAATTATTATATATGATTGCTGTATACTGTCCACTTCCTGGTTATGACATAAAATTACACATGAAAATATAAACTGAAGACCCTGTCTAATAATATGTCACATATTTACTATACAGCCATGTGTTGGCTCCTCCCAAACACTGTAAACCTGGTGTCTCAGTACTTTTTTTCAGACCTCTGTCACCTACACTACAAAACGTAATAGCCAATGTTGTGTGACATGCAATGCACATCAATCTGGCAACATGCAGAACTAGAACTACTGACCCATCCACCTAAAAAGCCTTATCTGCAAGGCTAGGGAAGGAATCAGCATGGACATTATCTACAGGGACATAGGTGACCTTCAACACACTTGACTTGAACCATGTTGGTTCTTTCCAGGATAGCTCTTGCTTATTAAACCTAGTGGATTTCTTTTATGCTGATCCTAAAGACCTGAATGAGGGATAACAGGACATACCATCTATGATGAGTTATCCAAGGCCTTTGACACTATCCCCCATTCATGTATAATAAAGAAAATATCCTGTCCTGGAATTAACCCATACATTACTAGGTGGATAGCTAACTGGCTCACTGACAGAACACACACTGTCATAGTCGGGGACTACACCTCCACCACTAGAATACTTAGCAGTGGAAAACCACAACTATCTGTGCTGGGCCCTGAACAGTTTGGAAACTATTTCTCTGAAGCCCAAGCAAAGCTAGATGGCCTATGGTTTACCATGTTTGCAGATGACCGTTAAATGGACGCAATCACATAGAGCACCCAATGATCATAACATATTATTGAAAGGGCTGACAAAGATGAATGATTGGTGCCAAACTCATGGACTGAACATTAAAGCAAACAATACTTCATTGTCCCATTTGGCAATGAGATATCCCTGCTAAATATGATATAAGTAGCATTCCTGTAAGCTCAAACACAGTGTTGTAAGAGTTGGGAACACATGTTGATATGAATCTACACTTCAATCACTATGTGTCTATAGTGGCGGAACACACATTCTACACTGCACACATCATAAGTAAAGCCAACACATCCTAGTCCAGGGAGGTCATAGCTCTGCTGTACTCTACCCTTATCAGACCACTAATTGAGTGCAATGCTCCCTTCTGACTGTACCTTGCCAGACACCTGCAGCAACTGGAGAAAACACAGAGGTTTATGACTGGGAGATTACAGGGCCTCCAAAACATGACATACATGGAAAGACTGAAAGACCTGTTACTGTATTCAGTATCATACAGGTTGCTGAGAGGTGACCTATGCCTTATCTACTGAGCAGTCTCAGATCCTGCCCTGCTGAAAATGCTAGACATCTGCAAATCAAATGGGACCAAGAATAACTTGCTCCAGGGATCTCAACTAAGTCTGTGATATAAACAGAACATACTGGGGAGACAGATATATCTCCCAATGATTGACACTCCTCTGTAATTGGGTCCCACTGCATGTGAAGCAGTGCTCATCAATGAACCTATTCAAGCACAACCTTGACAACTGGATGGCTGATTGTAAATTCACCCCTGGGGTGATACCTATGTCCCTCATGGACATGGGCAGTCAGTGCTGCTCACAAAATAGCTCTAACAATGACCATCTAACTATTCTCAATAAATGTACTTGTGTTTTTACACAGCAAGGCTTGTAAATTCCCTAGGGCCATTAGGTTAGCAACCTCCTGTGAACCTATGAAGGTATGAACCTATGCAGGCATCCTGACATCTTCTCTCCAACATGACCTGCTGATGTCATCCACTATAAGTTGACTTGCAGTCTTGTAAAAATCAAACTTGTGCTGTAGCACTTCCATAAAATACAGAGTTCTCTAGTCTGTATACTTAGGTAGGGGTTCTATTCTCAATGCAGTCAAGTGTGTGTGTGTGTGTGTGTGTGTGTGTGTGTGTGTGTGTGTGTGTGTGTGTGTGTGTGTTTGTGTGCGTGTGTGTATGTGTGTGTGTGTGTATGTGTGTGTGTGTTTCTGCTCTTGCTTGACATTACAGAGAACCTTTTACACCAGCATGTGGGACACTGTTATTGACATATTCTGCTCAACAGAGACTGCTATTGTCATCAATTATAAAGTGTTGTCTGAGACACTCCAAGTCTGACTTGAGCTGTGGCGCTTGCCTTAAATACAGAGGTCTGTAGTCTGCATACTTAGGTAGGGGTTATGTTCTCACTGCAGTCAGCAATGTGTGTGTGTATGTGTGTGTGTGTGTGTGTGTGTGTGTTTGTGTGTGTGTGTGTGTGTGTGTGTGTGTGTGTGCGTGTGTGTGTGTGTGTGTGTGTGTGTGTGTGTGTGTGTGTGTGTGTGTGTGTGCGTGTGTGTGTGTGTATGTGTATGTGTGTTTCTGCTCTTGCTTGACATTACAGAGAACCTTTTACACCAGCATGTGGGACACTGTTATTGACATATTCTGCTCAACAGAGACTGCTATTGTCATCAATTATAAAGTGTTGTCTGAGACACTCCAAGTCTGACTTGAGCTGCGGCGCTTGCCTTAAATACAGAGGTCTGTAGTCTGCATACTTAGGTAGGGGTTATGTTCTCACTGCAGTCAGCAATGTGTGTGTGTGTGTGTGTGTGTGTGTGTGTGTGTGTGTGTGTGTGTGTGTGTGTTCTTGCCTGACATTACAGAGAGCCATTTACACTAGCATGTGGAACACTGTAATTAGCATATTATCCTCAACAGAAAATGCTGATGTCATCAACTATATCAGATTTGTGGATATGCAGTAATCCCACAAGAGTAGGGCCAGAGACTGCCAGAAGTGACCTCATCCTATACCAGACAGGTTATAGTGACATGGTTTTAATTTATCCACATACATCATGGCATGGTTTGTAGGCCCCATATTTTCTTGATGAAAAAGCCCTGTGGTCTCTCCAGCTGCTGCATGTATCTGGTGAGGGACATACGAAAGAGAGCATTATACTGTATTAGTGTTCTGATGAGTTTTGAATATAGTGCTGTCATACAATCTTAAGATCTGAATATGATGACATGACTTATGATGTGTACAACATAGGCTTTTAATACAGGTGTGGACACTTGGTGAGTGAAGCTTAGATCGCTATTTGCATGTGTTCCCAGTGCTTGCATCACTGTGTTTTAGTATATCAGGACTGTTGTCAATGGTGTGATTAACATGGAATTCCACTTTTCAGATGGACAACATAAAAAAGACACATTTCTGCATTTATTTGTGCACCATTTACCTTTGGCAGCAATCATTTGTCTCTGTTATCTCCTCCGGTCATTGATGGACTCAATGATGGCACCCAATATGCAAGAATCAGCTAACGTGGTAAGTCAAATGCCATAAACTTTAGCCTAAACTGTTGAAAAATATAGTTCAAACAGTGAAGGGCAAAGCACAGATCCCTGCGGTTTGCCAGTGTTGACAGCTGTAGTGGCACACACTGATTCACCAGCCGTCATAGTATGTGTTCTGTCAGTGAGCCACTTGGTTACCAGTCTAGTGATATAAGGATCAATCCCCAGCTGAAAGAGTTTCTAAATACTTGTGTGGGGGATTGTGTCAAAACCCTAGGCCAGATCACGATTGGCAGTATATACTGTCTTACCTTCATCCAGGCCTATCAGATGGAATCAGTGGGCTGTGAAAAGATCACAGATTGCCTGTGGTGTGACTCAGCATATACACCTTCCTGATACAGTTGAATACATACTTCAACACACCCTCCACATGGGTTATGTTCTGTGTGAGTTGTTAATGCTATATCATGTCTGTTACATCTGATCAATGTCCTCAAAGTTGTCATTGAGGGCATGCATGATGACAACAGTATCATTTTGTGGAACCTGATCAGGTCAAGGCATGTAACACAAATCCACACTGAGGTATTCAATCAACACTGTAATTTGTGGCCATAAACAGCTATATCACCAAGTGGGTAGACTAGTGTATCACATACGTGGCATCTCACTATGTTGAAATGTGTGATGTGACCTATATCTCAGGTCAAATAATCAGGTCCATACATCAAGGATGTCTGCTAGACCCTTTCCTGTCCATTATTTAAGTGATGGACATCATAGATGGCATACACATCTTGTGTCCAAACACCTCTCTGAAGGGCTACAGATTGTGGGCAGTCATTGACTCCATTTATGATATTAGTATAATACAGACACTATCCACACATACCAAAGATTGCTGCCACAGCCATGACAACAACGGCAATGACAAGAAAACATGAAGGGATTTGTTAAGTTAGGAAAATAAAAGCACACAGCCTAAGTATAGTGTGGACATCACACCTTATAATCAGATAAATAGGTATGTGTCCTGTGTCCTGGGGTAGATGGTGAGTGTAACATCAACCAGCATGTGGTCACAGTGCTGACTATTCCCTTGTATGTTACACAAGTATTGAGTACGTGAAGGAAATCCACATCAGAGGCCAAAATGCCTTCATAGTTTCCAGTCTTCATTACACCAATAACCGAGCACAATGCACCTTCTTCATCCACTTCCCTACACATCTTCCAATAATGTGTAACTGAAGTGTGCCAGCTTTGTCACAGTGAGATGTCACACAGCTTATTGGCAATACCTACGTATTCTTTTTGTGGCATATACATGACTGACTGATGATGTGGAACACCAATCAAGTTGCTACACCAAGCATGTGTGCTACCTGCTCTGGTGATGCACAGACTACATGCATAGATTTCTGGCAACATTAACAGCATGGATGTCATTTGTTACAGTGTGGATTGTGCCATACACACACACACACACACACACACACACACACACACACACACATACACACTCATATATATATATATATATATATATATATATATATATATATATATATATATATATATATATATATATATATATATATATATGCCATGCACACCAGTTATCTAGCTTGTATTGCTTATAATGTTGAATACAGGTATAGCAGTGTCTCTCCTAACACCTCCAGCAGATGTTACAATGCCAGGACAGTGTGCCTGGTTACCGTCATAGAGTCTAGACACACCATAATAGTTTTCCAGGTGTGTTTGTGCTGAATCATCACTCTGAATCACATATGTTATATCAGAGGCATGGGATTACTGATGTTGTCCATGATTGTGGTTGGTTCTTTTCATGTTTTCCTTGAGCCTTTACCTGTGCCACACTGGTTGAAGACCTCTGCTGAGATTACACTCATATTCAAACAAATCAGTTTGCACATTTTCACAGTATGCACCCTACCCCAATTGTATGTCAGATCCCTGATAGATGTCCTCTGCAATATTCATGTAAGGATGCTTATCTCACACAGACATCCTCCCCATTTTTTATGTCACCTTGTATGACTATCACATAAGGTGACATCCTCCCCATTGTTATGTCACGTTGTGTGACAGTCACATAAATTACATTTTCACTCTGCAGTCCATACTGTACCATATAGATATGTGACTGGTGTTGCTGCTACAATCATCTTGCATTCCCTCATCTGCTGTACATGCAGGAGTTTCACCGGTATTCTTTCCCTGTGTTCATTCCTACAATTCATCTGTTTATCCCTATTCAATACACACACTTCCCCTGAATGTTCATTTTACATGGCAGTCCATGTACCATTACAGATCATTTACACAGCTTCAGTACAGAATACAGGAATAGGATATCAAAATACTCTGCACTGTGGATCCACTTTCCTGTATTGTGTTTGGACCATATACTTTGCATTCATACCTCTCAACTATCCAGATACTCACAGGATGTTCAGATGTCTTCTTATCACATTTGTGTCTTTCTACCATGTCACTGGGATGATCTCTGGACTGATCTGACTCAATATCGCATACATATAAGTGTATACCTATTAACTGTCCAGATTT
>NC_056725.1:671020955-671028455 GCF_019279795.1 Protopterus annectens | reverse complement strand
AATCCCACCTACTGAACTTGAAATTATGTCATTGCCTTGACCACACGTAGTCTTAGTCTGTCCTATTGTATAATTTGTTGCATCTCCTAACTTTCTTTCTCCATTAGTAACTTCTGCTTAAACTAACCTCCTAAACCCTCAGCTCTACTACTATACCCCTACTATAGCCCCATCCTTTCTCTCCCCCCTCCCATTCTCCACACTATTTATCCCTCCCACTTCCTATCAATGTCTGTATATTTTCCTTCTTTTGAACAATGATTATCTATTTGTTTTTACTCTTATATGTAGTAAATTTGGACCACTGCTATCAGTGCAACCATTAATGTTCATAATTTTGTTCTTTTGTTTTTCTCTTTATAATTAATTTTGTATTTGCATTGCTATTTTTAATAGTTTTTGTCCTGTATGTTTATCTTTGCTTATGTTTTCTGGAGCTCTTTTCCCTTGGGTCTCCACTGAAAATAGGTTGCTTACTATCAGTGCAATACAAATAGCTAATAACCTTTTCCTTTTTATAATTATTTTTTATTGTGATTGTTATTTAATATTTTATATTGTCACTTTATCTTTACTTATGTTTGCTGGGGCACTGAAAATGGGTTTGTTTGCAAACTCAGTTGGACTAACCCAGTTAACAAATGTGAAATAAATAAATAAATAAATAAAATGCCTTTTGCTATAATATTTCTCCCTCCCATGCTGATTAAATATATGGTTTTCTGTTTTTGAGTTTAAGATTGTGGTCTGAGGAGAAGGCCTAGTCTTGCCACAGTCTCTACACATTTAAAGTGGGGTCCAGATATGATTAGAAGGGTTCACTGATAGTTATGAAAAGGCACCCTTGAGATTAATAGCATATCAATGAGCATTACTTTGATTTCCTTTGTGTTGATCAGTGCACTCTTTTTAGTACCAGTCTGACAGTTTTCAGAAGTCAAGCTCAGGTTGTTCTTTGATGATAGAGTTGGAAGACAAGGAACTGTAAATTACAATGTCATCTACAGAGAATATAATGTTCATCCCTGAGAGAAAGATGCAAGGAAGGAGTTGAAGAAGAGAGGAAAGACAACAGGTTTCTGATTGTTTGTACCAAGCTGAACTGAGGTGGATACCAGCCACAACTCTGAGATGAAATACTAGACAACTAGAGGCTTCTGAGCTTTTCAAAAAACATAAGTTGCCTGGCTTTTTGCTTATTTATACTATTTACTGTACTTTGTTATAGTCTGCCACCTACTATAATACTGTATCTATATACTGTGTACTAAATTACACTGTTGTACTGTTAACACCCTGTTCTAGGAGTCGCAAACTGGTGTTCAGTTGACATGGCATTAGCCAGTCATTCACACCCCTTCTTGACTAGCTCCTCCAATGTCCAAGCCCCTACCTGAACCCAAGGCATATGGAGCATGGTGAGTTTGTCAATGTATACAGTATGGAACAGTTATACCATGTGCATACCTTGAGACATCTGAATATTTCATTTATACTCCCGTTTATTTTTTACTTTCTCTTTGGATGCACATTGTAAAATCCTTCAGTTTCATCTCACAGGCTGCATGACAACCACTGATTGTTCTAAATGCATTTTGGAGAACCCTCATTGAAATAACTACTTCCCCTTCAATGCCCTTGAGTCACATGTGGCCTAAAATAACTATCACAGCCACCCATATACATGTAACATACTTTTACATATACATGTAAAAATAATGCATTTTTTAGGACTGGATTTCATATGAAGTTATGATGTTGTAACACAGTATTCCAAGATGTTGCTGTATGTCTCATCCTAATAACAGACCTCAATGAGTCCTGAAGCAGCGTAGACTAAACATGGAAGTCTACTACCAGTTCCAGGAGCTAGTTGTTCCTCACTCTGCCAGAATATTTAATAAGTGACTGCCAGTGTAGCATGCCAGTGTATATTTACAATGTAGTGACATATTCTGTTAACTGCAGTGAGCCATCCTTGCGATGATTGGAGCTCCAGATGTATAACAACAATGTAACTTCTGGTATAATTAAACAATAATCAGTGGCTAGGTGTGGATGCAGCAGGACATATCCATGGATGGTATAGTTTGATCAGGAGGGTAAGAGAATTATTGCTATTACACAATGGCATTTTTAAAAAATAAATTCCTTACTTTTCATAAATAATGTATTTGTATAACAGTACTTCAGTCTTCCTCTGCATTGTGTTCTGTAGGCTGATGTACTATACCTGCGCATGGGGCTAAGGTCTATACTGCACAGTATATCAGTGCAGGAGAAGCAACGTAGAAAAGAAAATCTCTGTAGCTATTTTTTTTTTTCGGTGTTTAAAAAATAAATCAAAGCAGAAATGCAAGGTAAATCAGGCATGCTTCTATTGCTTTAGTTTTGCTGAATGTACCTGGTTTTTCTCATGTTTTGCTCTGTCCCCAAGCACGTGCCAATAGAAAGTCTGTCTGTTCAGTGATATTTCAGTGTCTGTACTTTTTGTGATTTGTATATGTTCATTTACAATGGGCATACTGGTTGGGCTGTCAAATCAGTGTGGACATTTTGGAATACTAATGACCTTTTATTGTATAATATGGGGTAATGTCCATATGCCTGCTGTAACACAGCATAGCCATTCACTTTCTACCCAGGTAACAACTGCAGCCCTACTTCAGCATCCAGCTGCATGCATGTACAACATGCTTACTTCTTGCATTTCTTCTGTACTCCACCATGCATACCTGTTATACCTGCAGTGATAAAACTGGATTACAGGTGACGTTACTTAGTTGGAAATCTTTAGGAAATGTCAAACACTATTCTTTGATGTTAGATGGCTTAGAACATCATGAATAGGTGAGAAAGATTAATTAGCATAGACTGCTTAGGAATGCTTGGACATATTATAACATCCCTTATATGGAGTGATTATTCAAGTATAGTCTCAGATGGTGTACAGGTATTCTCTGTCTCCAAGACCAATATGTGTGTCTGTGTGTGTGTGTGTGTGTGTGTGTGTGTGTGTGTGTGTGTGTGTGTGTGTGTGTGTGTGTGTGTGTGTGTTGGGAGTGAGTGAGGTTGAACAGAATTGTGGGTTTGGAGTAACACTGCATGGTGGTCGTGGCCCTTTGCATTGCTATGTTGAGCTTCTGGAATCCATCTCTTAATGTCATGATATTATGGCTTTTTGTAAACAGATAGCATTGCACCCATATCATAAATAAATAAAATTGTATTTTAAAATTCTGAACTTTTATCAAATAAGATAAAAACCCAAAAGTTGAACCTATAGTAAAAATAATGCAATAAATGCATGCAGTTTGCAAATGGATACAATGTATGAACTGTAGCCTCATTAAGTCTGAAAAAAATTACAGAACAGTGTAGGATTGTAAAAACTGCATTCAGTTTTTTTTTGTATAATGTATAAAAAAATTCTTGTTTAAGATGTGATTTACTCACTACTTCAAGGCGGAATTGATGTCTTTTGATAGCATAGTCAATCCCCTAACCATGTATTATACTGCTCTTATGCAGTTGTGAGCTTTGGGCTTTTATTTTTGTTTAAGCAATAGTAATGTATTTTTATGTGCTGAATTGCATTCACAAATGTAAAATGACTGTAGATATGAGTGTTATGTAATGTGGTCATAGATTCTACTCTCATATTTTTAAACACCAAAATAACCCAGAGTTACATGCATTGTAGCCATTTGTAAAGAAAGTGAGCAATGGCATTTTTTGTGACATTGTAATTGTGTGAAGGTTAAGGCTTTTTAACAGTGATTACATGATTTGTTTGCTGTTGTTTAGCTGTTCTTTAAGTTTAATTGCTCAATTATTATATTAAAGAAAATAAAGGATGGCAACTGCAAATAAAAAAAAACAGATAGCAAATGACACTTAGAAGGATAAAACTGCTAATGAAAGCATGTCTCTCACTGTAGAAAGATATACGAAGTATTAATTAAGTGAGATCTGGCTACTGATTAGCTGAAAAAACAGCCATTAGTCATATTGCTCCATAGACAGGATACCATTCGATATAGAGCAACACAGTTTGCATTGAAAAACATTTTCTGTATAGACGTACAGAACTACAATATCTAGCATTTTTTACTGTAATCCTCAATGATTTAATAGAATAAAAAATATAGGAGGGACAAGCCTCTTAACTTCTTAGCACAAGAAACCTAGACAATGTTAAAAATATTGGGGGGGGGGGGGGGGGATTAGGGCCAGATTTCAGATTGCATTCTTAAAAACGTAGAAAATTGTTAGAACAGCTTTTGTATTAGCACGTGTTTTCTGAAGAATATGGAGTCTGAACTGAAATGCGTGTTATTGTATATTGTACATGGTAAAATAGGCTTAGTCTGCAAAATCAGAGACAGCTGAGGACTAACCTACCCCCAGCCATCCAAAAGATCTGTTTTTTTTTTCAATAAAAATAATAAAAAAACACATGTATATACTTATTTCATGCCATTGCCAGTCTTCTCTGAGTCAGACTCTCACTTTTGAAATTTTTGATTTCCACTGTCTCACCTATTACCTACCCAATTCAATGTCTGTGGAGGTCATTACCAGTTGAAGCAGGAGGCCAACAAATAGAAAAGCACAAACTACTGGACTTCCTCCCTAGGATGCCTGTCTTGCTGCTTTAGCAAGGGTGTTTTCTGGTATTTATCAATTTTTTTGCAGTAAGCAAACCATATTTTTACTACAAAAAAATCAATAAATCCTGGAAAACCTCCATGCAGGAATGGCACCCTAGGTGGCCGCCTAGTTGGCCTATGCGTAAGGCTGGATCAGGGTCCCATCTGCTTGATTTTCTGAGCCTTAGTGCTGTATCTGCACCACATGCTACTGGTCAGCTTGTGCAAACTGCAACAACTAGATTTTATGTACCTCAGAATTCTGTGTGAGGTAAGGTTGATGCAGGATATAATAGCCTTAGTAGGGTAGAAACATTGCATTTTTTAACATTCTGCTTTCAGGTGCAGGAACACATAATAAAGCAAGCCCAGACCAGCATTTTGGGTGGGTCACAGACTGAGACTAAGTCTAGGTATAGCACCTCTAGGTTTGATTCATTTGTTGACTACAGAACAGATAATAATATCACTGTTGCTAGTGCAGTCTCTTCAACCTCAGCTACAGATTCACTGTCTGTTGCACTAAAGGCTTCTGTCTGGGGAGCAGAGATGTGGTGCATGATGCTTGTAGTCAGATATGGCTGCCCAGAACAAAATAAAACATACATTGGGATTCAAGAAGCTCGGCGCAAGGATGGTTTTAGCCTTGCGCTGAGCGTCCTCACTACAGATGGTGCAGCAGCGCCATATGAATATGTATGAGGGCACGCCGCCACAACCTCAACGTGCAAAGGAAATGTGTGCGAGTGCAGGGGGCGTGTACAAGTGCTCTATGGAGGAGTAAACATGCCCCAACAGTTGCACAACCTACTATGCCTACTAGTAGATCCCGCCTCTAATAGTAAGCCAGTAATTCAATGTCCGTGGTTACCGAAATGTATGCTAAGCATACCAAGAGTGTCCACAAACAGTGAAATAAAATCAAAGTAGTAAACACACAAGCACATAATGGAATGTTGAGCTCTGTCCCTAGAACTTTCACAATTAGATTCCCTGTGTCCCTATTATACATTTGAATTACTGCAATATCAAAGGTGTAAGCAAAGCAGAGCATTTTTGAGCGTCGCTGCCCTCCGCCGAGTGTAGCTTACACATCAAATTCATTCAAATAGAGAAAAACATGCAGAATCAATGTAAATGTCAATAATGTAGTGTTTAGAGCATCCGCCTAATGAACAGTCATTCACAGTTCGAGCCCAGCAATAGCACATATCATTTTCCATGTGGAATGAATGTCGTTTTGCAGTAAAATCGACATAAGAGTATCGCATGAGATATCTAACTAAATGTCATTCAATCAAAGTGGCACTGTCATAATGAATAAGGCACTAGTAAGCAGGTGTAAGCACAAATAAGCAGCAGTAAACATATATAAGTACCAGTAAGCAAGTCTGAGTGCGCTTCGCTTGCACGGGTCTAAGCAGTGCCCAGCGTATGTACAGATATATAATATATACACATATATATATATCTATATACATATACACACACACACACACACATATATATATATATATATATATATATATATGTATATATGAAGAAAGAACGACAGAACAATAAAGCATACAAAAGAAATGAGAAGGAAATCAACAGCAACCCCAGTATTATATAGCGCTGTCAGCGTATGTCATATCCAGCTAGGCAGGAGTGAGCAAAGCACTGCTACTCACACCACAGGCAGGATATTACCAGTGGGAGTAACATTGTTGATCTGCTAAGTCTACTTTACACACAGAGAGTAGTCCCCGGTGGGACTACCCAAAAATTGATAGGCTATTTGGCCATCCAACCATTACACAAGCAAGGGCAGGTATGTTCAAGGGCTAAATGGTGGGAGAGCCTGAGAATACATGGGTTGTGACAACATACGTGTAGGGCCCCCTAATGCTCGGGAGAGGGCAATGTGTGGAGGTGTGTCATGGCTGCGATAGCAACTGGACAATGGATGGTATGCGTGTATGTTGAACTCGGGTGGGGTGGAGGAACTATGGGTAAGAAATTATGGATCCAGGCGTGCCAGGGTTGGATTGGCGAGTTCTAATTGGACTGCCCCGTGGAGATCAACAATTTCGTTATAAGTATATATGCATACACACATGCAGACATCTATATGTAGAAGTACATTCTCTTTAACACATTAATTCCATTTGCAGACATAAATAACATGAATGTGCCCTTACAAACCTCAACAGTAGATAGAATAACAGGTTGTGCATAAAAGGGAAGGGACAAAACTGCTAAAACACAGAAGTGTGTACAATGTCCGAAGTCAGTGCTGTGCTGAAAAAAATCAAATGTGAGGACTTTCCCACACATGGAATCATTCCTGTGATCTGCCTGCTATGGCAACGCCAATTACTAAACCGGTCTATTTGTAAAAGAAATACGCCAAACACGTACATAATTAGGCTCTCATGTGTAACGTGTGCATTACCACATAGTCATGCTTATTAATTTATTATAGTGTCATGTTAACAGGAGTAAGGATTTAATGAAGTATAGAGGCTAATCCTGACATAAAGACATACGTGTCCCATGTGGGACAACCCAAAAATTGTGAATAGTGTCCTTTTGGTCATTCATGTCACCAATGTTTGTGGACTAAAAGTTTGGGAGTTCTGAGGATATGTGGAGTGAGTCAACCAATGGGATGGGTCTACAGGAGTAGGGCTTGGCCAATGTGTAGTGGTGTGGATACACCAAGAATCCAACTGGAGAATGGATGACTGCAGTGTTAGGGAGGCATTGGGGTGGGTGTTTGGGGAACCAGGAGTCATGGGTATATCGGTATATATGCAAGTGAAGCAGCAAAGCAATAGTGTATTGGTTAGAGCAACCACCTAAC
>NC_056725.1:671010955-671018455 GCF_019279795.1 Protopterus annectens | reverse complement strand
ATAGGGACAGAAAGCACATATTCCACTTACAACCTTAGAAAGATGATAGAATATTAGGTATGCAGTAGCATGACTCGGCTGAAGGATGTGGGTTCCAAAACCCAATTACTTGTTTGTATTGAAGAGTGTCAGTTCCCATGTATTAGCCAGACAGGTTCAGATTGTAAGAGGAACACACCAATAATATGAATCAAACTCTGGACAGGCCTCGGATTTCGTACAGTCGAACGGCATGTTTTCGCCTAATGGGCAGCCATTCCCGATACTGTAGGCATGTAATCCAATGTAATAGGCATCACAAGGTAATATCGTAGTCCTCACTCCCACCCAGGGGTGTGAGTGTCAGATGCAAACACCAAATGCAGTGCATTTGCAAGTGCGGGAGCAAGCGGGTGTAAGCCTGTTTGGCCACCAGTATGTGAGTATTACACTGGTGAAGCAATGTAGAGGCTAACTGAGTGTAGGAAATGGTAACCGGAGGTTAGCATTGCTTAGCTCCATGCAAACCCATGCACACCCACTCACAACTGCTTTAATGTGCCTTAATCACTCCATTTCCAATGTCCTTGTTCTGCCCAGCAACAAAATAAATGGCCTCTGCAAGGCTCAACTCCAGGACCCTGCACACAAAGCTAACGTGATTTACCACTAAGCCATGGCAGATATACAGACATCAGATCTGATCACAAACATATCATCCAGCGCAGTCATTCAACAGTATAGGAAATGTATTCCATCATGTAGCTGTATGTGTGAGTATTTATGTCCAGATATAGATACATACATATATATATAGATATATCAAGAACATCCCATGTGACAACAAAGCATTACAAAGGAATGAAAAGGGAAACACCAGCAATGCCTATATTATGTAGTGGTGTTGTCCTATGTAATATCAAGACTCCCTCAGACAGACGTGTCATTAATACATGCAAACATTTGTACATTGGCCATATACATCACTCTGTGAATGCTATTTACATTAACACAACAGTTCCTGTCCAATCATTATGTGAGAACAGTACTCTTGCAAGGTGCTGTGTGCGACATTATTATCATGAAAAAGGTAAATGGGGTAACCATAGAGGGACCGGTAGTGTTATGTGTACAATGGGGACATCTGCATCACGTGTACTTGGAACCTTTAGGAGTCATGTGCATACCAGGATCGTGTGCCTGAGAGACAGGGGTGAGGACAACTGGAGTATGTTGTGATGCATATTAAATGTTTCATGTGTCCAGTGGACATGTGTGGGAAATGGACAGCTATGTATGGGGCAAATGTTGTTCTAGGAACTGACTAGCCTTTTGTGTCCATAGGGTGAGAGTGGGATGTGGGGGAAAGAGAGTAGGTATGCTCGTGGAGGATAGGTTGGGCAGGATGACAGATAAGACAGCATACAGGGTTGGTATATGACACATGTGGGGGATACACCTTGGGCGGGGAGGGGTCTTTGGCAGTCACAAGCCCATGAGCCTCCAGATGGAAACAGTGGGACCTCACCACTGCACCAAAACAGCCGGAAAGGTGGCAGTGCTGGGGGCTGTCTAGGAGGGGCATGTACACCCTGTAAATGTGACACTCTGCCCTCGAGCTGGCATATCTGGCCTCAAAACCCCTTATTGAGCCTCCTACGCACCACATCCGGGACTGTACGACAGCGGACAAGTCCCCTCTCTGGACCTGCTCCCAGGGGGGACAAGCCCCATCCTCAGTGGCAGTTCCACCAGAAGGTGGTGCAGAGCCAACAGAGGTGGAAGTCCAAGGCTGGGCCCCAGATGTGCTGGTGCCCAGTGCCATGGCCAGTTGAAGTGGGACAGGAGGTTCTGCCGGGACCTCCAAACCCATACAGCCTATGGTGTTGCAGTTTTAACACAGATATGGTTTAGTAACAGTCAACAGCATTCAGGATTACTTATAACAGCATGCATAGATATAACCATCAACCCAACACAACAGATGGTATACATTTGCAGATGGAGCACAACACATGCATATATACTGGATGACATCTGTACAAAGTGTAGAAGACTTGTGACTGCAGCTATGAACAGTGGCCCATTTTGGGCATGTAACTGAGAATGCCAGACAGTGACTGTCATACCACTGTTTCATGTGACATATGTCCAGTTAGGGATGTGATGGCAGTAACTCTCATCACTATCACCATGTACTGACAGCACTTCTCACACCATGCTTCTGAAGTTCACAGATATGTGTTCAGTGAGTAACACAGGAAACAAATGGTTCCACACTCTGACCAGTCCACATATGGCCATACAGATGGGGGTTCCCTCACAAACAGAGCACTGTCTTGTCAGTTTTAAAACATGCAGAATAGCCATTATCACACACAACTTGTTAAACTGGCAGTAGTCTCAATGAAGCATAGCTACACTTACATGCTGTAGTCATGTCTGGCACATCATCATCCTGTCATTAGGCTATTTTCCACTGTGTATGTTGTTTGAGGAACATCCAGATATCATCTGTGATGCCGTTTACCAAACACCACATCAAGGTTCCACTCACAGCGACTGTCATGGGCAAACACCAACATGATGTTCCTAGATATTGTACTGTGTTTCCATGTGAATGGCTATGGGAACATCACCACAGCTGTTCCACATGCAATCATCTAGAGGAGGACTGCAATAAGTGCAGAGGCCATCACCTGATCATGACCATCACTTACAAAACACAAGCTGCTGCTGAGCAGGTGTACAACTCCACATCCACCAGAGAGTGTGTGGGAGGGACAGACAGAGGCAAAGTACATCAGAGCAGGGCTTGGAGACTAAAACCTAAGCATCGTCTGTCACACACCTGCCAGTACAGGGGTTCAAACCCCTGACTAGTCATTGCTATTACAAGTGCATGCAGTTACACCATGTGTCACAAAGCTGACATGTTGGTGTGCTGTAAGAACATATATGTGTGCTGGTGAGCGACATCTGCAAATGATATAGTAGACATACATTAGGTGTAGTACACATGGCTGTCCACATGAACGGATGTCATTGTCAACACTACCACACTCTCGAATGGACTCACATTGCCAAACTTTGTCAGGCCCACAAATACACTTCCTAACTACTTACTTTGTCACACTGCATAATGCACAGGTACTACATGCACCACAGGGGATATCCGGAGGTTCTGTGGGCTAGGGCATGTGAATGTGTCTGACATCAGTCAGTATGCCAATGGGAGTTATACTGGGTGTGACTGTGGTTGGGAGCATCATACCCCACACACAGACACAAGGTGCCAGTACTGACATGCATGTGTGCATTGCTTCATAGGTGTGTAGTGGTTGGCTGTGCAAAATGGCTGTACAAGGCTGGGTAAGGGGTAATCCTTGGCATCACACCACCTGACAATGGTATGCAGTGTGGTTCCGGGGTGTAGTGTCTGCACTGTCCCACACAGATGAGTATTGTATGAACTGTCCTGACATCCTGGTTACCATTGTGTATGGCCATTGCCTTGCAATGCATGCCATATCTGTGTTTGATAGTCCTTGACATGGACATTGCCTGGGATGTGCACGTCCCACGATAATGTACAGTGACATGTACAAGTGTACCTGGTTTGGCTGGCACATGTTGTGTTCACAGACTGTTATCCTCAGATATGCCAATACTGGCCTGGTGTGGCAGGACCTGCTTATAGACAGCAGGTTGACCCTGCACCTGCATTGATAGCATAATACAGGTATTCCCTGGTGTTAGTTGCATCAGTCCATACAGGGCACATGTGTAAGGCATTGTATGGCCTCTGTGGATCACATTTGATGGCACCACATATGTTGCAGGCATCCAGTGGGGAACATAGTGAAGGCACATTGTCCACAATTATGTGCCTTTTGTACTGCTGTACAGGGTGCCATGCCCTCTGCAGCCCACTGCAATCACACCATGCTTACTACATAGCGGGATATTCTAGGCAAGTGTGTTTGTGTATGACACATGGGTTCAGAACGTATTTCGGGTAATAGTAGGGTTGCATACTTTGTTCACCAGGCCTTTTGCCAGATGTAGGGGTATGGCTTGCCAACACAGTCCCTTGGCTGATTGACATCTGTACTCCTTGTGAGGTGGACAGTATGACATATAATACGGACACCATATAGGAAAACTACAAAATCCACTCCCCAACATGTCCAGTGGTTAGACACTCACAGCCACCTCCACACAGGCTCTGACTTTCAAACACACACACACACACACACACACACACACACACACACACACACACACACACACACACACCTGCCATGTCTTGGAGTAGAACCCCTACCTAACTAGTTTATCACACTACAGCATGCGCTATGGAGATTACTGGGTTAATGAAGTCCCAGAGGTGTATTACTAGGTGGGTGACAACAGCAGGATTGCCAAAGGTGGTTATGTGAATTGTAAAGAGTGTGCATACTCTAAAAAGCAATGTTTCTTTCGCAGGCAGAGACACACACTTGGCCTGTTGTGGAATAGAGCCCCTACCTAACTAGTTTATCAGACTACAGCATTATGCAGTTACAGCATGCACTACAGAGATTACTGAGTTACAAATGTCCCAGAGGTGTATTTCTAGGTTGGTGACATTAGCAGGATTGCCAAAGGTGGTTATGTGAATTGTAAAGAGTGTGCATACTCTAAAAAGCATTGTTATTTTCTTAGGCAGACAGACACACAGTTGGCCTGTCTTGGAATAGAACCCCTACCTAACTAGTTTATTACACTACAACAATACTCAGTTACAGCATGCGCTACAGAGAATACTGGGTTACAGTACTCCCGGAGGTGTATTTCTAGGTGGGTGACATCAGCAGGATTGCCATAGTTGAGTATTTGAATTGTAAAGAGTGTTCATACTCTAAAAGCATTGTTTCTTTCTTAGGCAGGCAGGCAGACCCCCATGCACACAGTTGGCCCCTCTGGAATTAGAGCAAACAACAGCTGTTCAGGACCCAATGTTCAAGAAAAACAGACGACAGTTGAATAAAACACACCTTTATAAAACACAGAGCTTTCGGGAAACACCCTTTCTCAATGATTAACCATTGAGAAAGGGTGTTTCCCGAAAGCTCTGTGTTTTATAAAGGTGTGTTTTATTCAACTGTCGTCTGTTTCCCTCTGGAATTAGAACACCTTCCAAACTAGTTTAACACACTACAGCATTATGTAGTTACAGCACGTGCCATGGAGATTACTAGGTTACAGCAGTCCCAGAGATGTATTCGTAGGTGGGTGACATGAGCAGGATTGCCAAAGAAGGGCATTTCAAGTATACATGTCTCTTACCTGCGTGTACCCGCTGCTTACTGTCACAAAAACACATTTACACCTGTTTAAGAGTGTTTTATGCAGTCCTGATATACAATATCAACAAGTCTTGAACCCTAGACCATGCAAACTGAGGTCACTGGACATTCCACTAAGCCATCTGCATTGTATAAATGTTGCATGGAGTTTATAATGCACATCTTTCTTTCTTTCTTTCTTTCTTTCTTTCTTTCTTTATTTCTTTCTTTCTTTCTTTCATTTACATTTGTTGACTGGGAGTGTCTGACTGGACATAAGTCCATTTTCAGCAGAGGCCCGGGGAGAAAAGCTCCACAATTAAAATAAACAGACAGTAGTTACATTGGATTACATAGCGATTAACAATTTAACATGGCAATTAATTACAAACATATTTACAGATGAAGAACATAGTACATCAGTAGGCAATTAGAATCTTTATCTGCGAAGTACATAACAGAGATTAACAAATGTTACAATAAGAAGTTCCTGCTGTATAATAAGTACTAGGCTTATGAGCATCTGAGCTTGCTATAATCAAGGTAGATAATGGGGTGGAAAGAAAGGTAGTGGTTGGATGGGGTGAGTGATATTAGAGTGGGAGTAGCAAGGGCATAGCCAGCATGTTTTTAGGTGTGCTTTTAGTAAAGTTTTGAAATGGGTGCATGATGGTACGGAGGTTATTGTGGGTTGGAGTTCCATAATTTGGATATGGCGCAAGAGAATAGTGCTTCACCAGCAGAGTTATTGGCTTTAGTGATCTACAAGCGATTCTTGTTGCTGGATCTTAGTGGTCTAGTGGTGCAATAGGGTTGTAGTAGATTCTGGAGGGATGTGACATTTAATGGATGGTTTACTAGTTTGTTGGCAAGTGAGAGTTAATACCATTGAAGGAAGTGAGGGAGTTCAAGCCAGCCCAGTTCAGCAAGTGAGAGAAAGTGGTGACTATGGTAGGATGCCCCTGTGGCGAATTTGGCGATTTTGTTGTAGCACGTCTCTAGCTTGTTTACATCTTACTACAGGTATTCCACTGTACTGAAAACAAATGGGACAGTCACTTTGTGTACATATGAGTAGTACCCTTGAATGTACTGTACTCTGTGAAACAACAAAGACAAGTCTACATCTGTACAACTGTCATAACTACATATATATATATATATATATATATATATATATATATATATATATATATATATATATATGCACCTACGGGATGTACACACACACACACACACACACACACATATATATATATATATATATATATATATATATATATATATATATACATATATTAATGTTTGCTTGTTTGTGCCTTTCGGTTAGGGTGCCACAGCGAACTCCAGTCCGCTAATGATTGGCAGTAGAGTTTTACGTGCCTAACGCACAACCTTCAATGAAGGAACGCCCGTTCATGCATGTCGCCACACAGAAGACGCTCTAACTGAGAATCAAAAGGGCAACGTCTAACAGTGAGGAGACAATGCTACCGCAGCACCACCACCGTAGTATATATATATATATATATATATATATATATATATATATATATATATATATATATACATATACACAGACACAGCTATAGCCATATATATATATATATATATATATATATATATATATATATATATATATATATATATATATATATATATATATATATATATATATATATATATATATATATATATATATATATATATATATATACACACACCCACGTCTGAACACCCTTTGTGACACAGAAGGGTTCCAAAGGAACTGACGTGTACACAAAACAGAGGCATCTCTTGTGTTATAACATTTAAATCTTAAGCAGTTCACCAGAGAAGGGATGGTTATTGTGTATGTGGAGTTTGGGGTGGGGAATGATGGCTAATGTAATCTACCCCAGGGATTGTGGAGTTAGGGTGGGTGAATGATGGGTATGGACTTGCACCCCGACGACCACTTCTGTGTTACTGCTCGACAGTGGCACAGGAAAATAGCATACCCAACTGTAGTCGTGCTTGACTGTGTATTTTTTTCCATTCCTAACTATGTAATACTTTGTAGACACCGGTCCTCACAGATGGCTATCATGGTGTGCTAAAAGACATTACACATGTGTATGCCTGGCTACAGGGTAATCACACACACACACGCACACACTTGCCAGTATTGTGCATACACGTCTTGCCTATG
>NC_056725.1:670984928-670996783 GCF_019279795.1 Protopterus annectens | reverse complement strand
CATAACATGTACACATTCACAGCTGTTATTCCTTGCAAATGATACTAGAGAGAACCAGCCTTGTAACAAGGGTCACATTTGCATAACATGTACACACGCACAGCTGTTATTGCTTGTAACAAGGGTCACTACACATTTGCATAACATGTACACATGCACAGCTGTTATTGCTTGCAAATGATACTAGAGAGGTCCAGCCTGTAACAATGGTCACTACACATTTGCGTAACATGTACACATGCACAGCTGTTATTGCTTGCAAACGATACTAGAGAGGTGGATATTACATGTGTTATGTACATGGATAGTTACCTGGCTCTTCCAATTATCTTTGCTATCATGCTGCTAAACTGTCAGATGAATACAATTGATATTTATCCTGTTATTGAGTATTGTAATTGCCAATAGACATAACTACTGTTTGCATAACATAACAGAACTGCTATGTAGAATAGAATACAGATCTGCTTAAAATACTGTACATTACACAGTTATTGGCACAATATCCCACAATGCACACCATATTTGCATGGTAAGCCCACCTTTAACATGTTCATCTTACTTATACACCCATACATATGTTGACTGTTACAATATATCGACATATACTATCCTCTGTTATAGCACATACTTGTTGGACCAATCCTGACACTGACAGTGGCTGGAAGTGAATTGGTGGGTTCCAAGCCCATATCATCCCCTGTGGTGTATGCAGAGTTTGCCTCGTGACCTACAGCAGTACACACATAGAATACTACAAGCATTACTACTGCTCAACAATACATCGCTACAAGATAGCTATTTCCACTATATACATTGATTACACTGTAATTCTTACAGAACAGGTACTACATATATAGACATACTACATGTTATACATATCTTTTTAGTAACTGGAGGTATTATTGACTATTATAATACTCAGTTTCAGTTCGTCTTTCAGCGTTTTGTACTTTCCTACAGGTAGATATAAATGGTTTGAATGTGTGACAAGGCAACCTTTTATAGTTACAGATCAGTAACATGTGCTATCCAGATAACCAATTGGTGTTCCTAAGTAGCTAATTACACGCACATCAGCTGCACTGCTACTGCCTTAGCCAATACCATGGCTACAGTGGAGTATAATTGAGTACTCCAATTGGGCGTTGTCCCTTTGCCTTACTTGTGAGAAAGACAGGGTGGAAGTGTTGTTTGGAATCTATTGCAACAGCTGTATGGAGGCGAACAGTAATATATTGTGTGTAATACCTAGAGGATTTGGTATAAATGTGAGTACTGCTGTTAAATTTCTGAACATTGCTACTTGTGCAGGGTTTGTCTGTACCTAATACTTCTCCCTATGTTTCAGTCTGGCCAGGTTGTTTGACCAGCTCAAGGCTGCATAGCTATGCATATAATGTTAAGGGCTTTACAGTGTGCTTACCAGACATATTTAGTTTGGTGTTACTGTGTATCAGACTGTACTAATAATCAGTACTCGGTAAAACTTCCTGGTTTACGAAATTTTCAACCCCCTGAAACGGGATTAGTTCATACAAACCCTGTTACATCAGCAGCTGTTCAATTGTTTAACAGCAACTATTTCACATAGGGCCATGTTAGTGTGTCTGTGTCCAGGTATGTTAAGGTTTCAGCAGATGTTGTACAGTAGTTGAATAATTGGCTATGGTATGACAGTATGTATTGATGTAATTATTTTGGTTGTGGGGTGGATATTAGTGGGTGTACATAGCACATGCAGGTGTGTAGGAACCCCTTTTATACAACGTCTATATGTGTGTGGGGTGTTCTTTCCCTATGTGAACACCTCTCTCTTGGTGGACTAATACTATGGTAATTGCAGGCTGATTCATTAAGGCACTGTTAAATGCCTCCTGTATAGCATGCAGGTACTGTTAGTCCTTGAACCCTTTTGACAATATATTGGAATGTAATAAAGTTTTGCAAAATGAAAGCTGTATGTGTATTTCTGTCATGGATATTTGCAGTCATTGCAGTTGTGTTGGTGACTGTATCCAGAGAACATATTTGTAATAGTGTATTGGCATATACTCTTCATATGTTATGTTCATATTGTTTGGGGGGGGTGCGGAATGTGTGATTTCTATGGTCCATGTTATACTCAGATATGAACACTTTGGATGCTGTCTACAGACATGTATGTTTGTATGTATGTATATATATATATATATATATATATATATATATATATATATATATATATAGATAGATATATATTATTGCATACATTTATCTGTGCCTCCATAGATGTTTAGATGGTTTTAACCTATCTATATATCTACATATGTATATATATGTAGACCTGTATATATCGACATGTCTCTATGTATCTCTCTCTTTCTCTCTCTATACATATATATATATATATATATATATATATATATATATATATATATATATATATACATATATATATATATATATATATATATATATATATGAGCATACACCTTTAATTGGGTACATGGTGGGTTGTCCTATTTCAACACATTCCTCCCTTTTGTGTTTTAATCTGTCTACGTACACAACTGGGAAAGGAACATCCCAGGTAGCTTAGTGTTAGGTTCTTCTGAAGATGGACTATATCGTTGCGGGTTCTAATCCTGGAAGGTGTTATTATTGTATCTCTCAGAGTAGGCACTGGTAGGGAAAGTGTGAATAATGCACATTTAAGTGGTTGTAAGCAGGTTTGCCTGTGGTCTGCACAACGTTAAGCAAAGGTTAAACCTGTGAAGCGCTTCTCCGTTTACCATGTTTCAACGTCGCTTACCGTCGTGCAAACCCGCTTAAGAGTGCTTTAATCCACCTGCATCCAACAGCCCTTATTCTGGCCCTCAAAATAACTTAACAGCCCTTGTAGGTCATGAACCCGGGACCATGAACACCACACTCACTGACTTTACCACTAAGGCATCTGAGATATGTGCAAATATTATGGTGTTTAGAATGTACATTTTACTACAGGCATTCCTCACTACTGAAAACAAATGGGACAGTCAGTTGGTGTACATATGTCTGATACATGTTAATGTTCATATGTTTGTAAAATTAGGTGTTGCAATGTGACATGACAGGGTGTATTATGAATGAGAAAGGTTCTTGTTTTGTGTCCTTTTTATATTGTCCCCATACTCCATGTATACCCCTCCAGTTCACTTATTGGGCATCTGACCCAGGCCCTCCTTGATGCATGATTAAACTACCCATCATTCCTCCCCCACCCCAATCTTCACATACACAACAGCCACCCCTTATATGGTGAATTAGGTTAATATTAATTGTTATAATACCAGAGCTGCATGTGTTTTGTGTACACTCCAATTCCATTGGAGTGCTTCTGTGACACAAAGTGTGTTCACAGATGTTTATATATATGGCTATTGATGTAACTGTATAATATATATATATATATATATATATATATATATATATATATATATATATATATATATATATATTTCGCATTAATTTGTAACAGTAATACATATGTGGACGGGAATGTGTTTGTTCACAAACTACAGTACATCACAATGTACTGTACATATGTAAACAAAGTGATTGTCCCATTTGTGATCATTACAGTGAAATGCATATGGTATAAGGTGTAGTCTCAAGAGTGTGAAACATGTATACACCTCAGATAGCTTAGTGGTAAGTCCCATGACTATAGTGTGCATGGTCCAGGGTTCGATACCTGCGATGCTTTGCAAATGTTTTTTACTCCAGAATAGGGCTCATTTAAGCAGTTGTAAGCATCTTTAACAGTGTTTGTGTGACATTATAGCAGCAGTTAAACACAGTTAAACTTTGTAATGTATAACCTGTGTGCTCAAACACAGCCACATCCATTAACTACTCAGGATATATACATGTCAGTGAAATAACATCTCACTATGTGCTGACATAACATTACATTCTCTGACTGTACTCTCCAGCACACATGGATTTATATGGGTGTTTCGAATGTTTATTATACAGACGATTACTACCTATATATGCAAGCTGTGGTTAAGGTATACATTTGAACATGATAAACATCCCTGCCTTTATCGGGATTGGAACCTCAAATGTACAGATACTATGCAGATGCTGTAACCATTACACTGTTGACATTAACTTTGCTTCTGCCTATTTCCTATTTAGATGATTTCTATGTGTAAGCTAGGCTAAGCAAAGGGCGGAGGCCCCCAAACTCACTGATCTCCACGTACTCTTGAAATAACAACATATAACAAATGTACTGTGAGACAATACATTACATTCTAACTACATTATCATGTGTCCCAGAACCATACAGCCAGGGGATGGGGGAACCTGTCCAGTTTGATAGCTGCAAGACCTGTTGGGGGAATTGAGTGGTGTTGAGCTGTCACATTAACATGCCCTCTTTAGATCACTAAGTGCCCCTAACAGCTTCCACCAACTCTGCCTGGAATGGCTTCATTGGCTATGCTTGATAGAGGCTCAGTTACTTCATCAGTGGTGTGAAGAAAGCCAACACACTGTAGCTATGCTTCTAATTGCCCTTGGGCAGATAGGTGGTAGGCTATCTGTGAACCTCTAAATTGCAGGCCGTCACAGCCATAATATGTGAATAAACAGACCTTCAGATTACAATATACAGTGAGAAATCACCATGTAGTCAGGAAACAGTTAAGTACAGCAAGAACATACAGAACACTGATACTTAGTCACTCCAAAAGTCTATCTTGGAAGCTAGAAGACTTGTATAAGTTTAAGGCTTTCTATTGCTTACCAGTAGGTTACCTACAGGAGAGATGAAAAACAAGCACAGATGGGGAACATGCATGCAACGATACTATACTGGCCTATGTGCCAGCCTTAGGCTTTGGAATACTGGCCAAGGCTATTGACGCCATCATGGTGCCTTATTTAGGAGAGTCTCAAAGGTGAATTCCAGCTCCGTAAACAGCACAATAGCAGATTCAATGAGGGTTATGCTACTCAACACCAGGGGTTGTGATCACAATATGCATGCACTCACAGCACTCCTCAGGATGGACAACATCAACATCTGTGCAGTAACTGAGATCTGTCTTAAGGCTCCTGAGAGCACACCAGCACTACCAGATTACAACCCATATCACACATTTCAGCCACAGAACATGGACTGACACAGACATGGAGGAGCTGTTTCCATATTCATCAGGGATACCTACACCTCCAGGTTAGTGAGGCAGCATGATACCTCTGAGTTCATCCATGTGCAGCTAACATCAGCCACAACTGCAATATAAACTGTGGCCTGCTACGGATCACCCTCCATGACCCAGGACCACCACTCCACCTACCTGGAGACAGTGGAGAACATGACAGTCCTAACGCACACCTTGGCATTGGTCGATGTCAACTACCATACCATTAACTGGAAAACTTACTCCAGTATTCACTTCCAGGCCCAGCGCTTCCTGGAATTTATCACGTCATATGCCCTGTATCAGGTGGTAATCTCCCTAATGAGGGGTGGAAACTACTAGAAGTGGTCATTACCAACATGGGCAACAGGTGCACCACAGCGGAGGTTAACCGGTCACTGGTTAGATCTGACTATGAACTATTCACTGTTTCCACACCCAAGCATTTCCCCCACCCACAGATACCACAGTGTATACCTTTCCTACAGCTAAATTTATACTACTAGTGACAGAGGTGGGGGATTCACAGCCCCCATGCTAAGGGGAAACACTGCTCAAGATACAGACAGATTTACAAATGCAGTCTATAAGCACCTACATGGATGTATGGATCGTGCCATCACTGGTAAACCAAGACTCACTCCTCCTAGACAAGAACACCAGTCTGGTGGACCTCTGTAATAAACAGGCTATACTACAGAAGTAGGACAGTGTTCCAGACAAACAAATCCCACGAAGGGCAGACATCCGTGACCACTATTAGTATGATGCGTAGGTCACTCTTGACATCATCCAAGGCTAACATCAGCAGGAGAATACGCAAGGATTTGAAAGATAACCACAAAGCCTTCTTTGGCTATGTCAAGGATCTAAGTGGTGACACACAGATTTGCACTGTGCTGGAGAAATTTAGCACAAAATATGCTTACCCTACTGATATCGCCAACATCTTTGCAAATACATTCAGTGCATACTTCACCCCCTAAAGAACCCACAACACTATCTGAGAGGTACAGTATTCCACACATCAGAGGCACACAGGTGGAAATGGCCTTCTCTAACAACAGAACACAGCATCAATTGAGGCAGATGTTGTCCCAGACTGCATCTTGCAAACTGTACAAGACAACCTGACCCCCTACCTAATTAAGCTATCCAACCTCAGCCTCTCCACAGGCTACATGCCCATACAATGGCGCGTGGCAACAGTTATTCCACTCCATCAAGGTGGAATCACAACTGACCATGGTAGCTACCACCCCATAAGCCTGACTAGCCTGGTCTGCAATGGTATGTTTCGCATCCGCATGGCACTCATTAACAAAGACATTGGTAACCTCTGAACATGTGATCCAACCCAGGTCAGCTTGGTTGAGTGCAATTCATGCCTACTGAACCTGTTTGATGTCTTACATACAGTCACCAAGATGTTAGATGACAGGGGAGGTGGTTCACACATACTACCTAGAACTTGTCAAGGCTTTTGACACCATGCCCCACTCAGGCATTATTGCTAAACACACCAGCCTGTACATACACCTAAACATCACAGGTTGGGTTGCCAACGGGCTTACACACAGAACCCACATGGTACGACTAGCGGTCTCCAGGTCCAACTCTTGATCAGTCATGACTGGTGTCCCACAGGACTTAGTCCTGGGAGCCCTACTGTTTGGCATATACATCTCAGAGGTACAGGCAAACACAGGTGGACTATGGCAGACCATGTTTGGCAATGACTGCGAACTGGGAGCCATGATTGATAGTCCAGCTGACACAGATATCCCTCAAGAGGCCTCACAGAGAACATCACAGGGTGTCAACATCACGGCCTCCAGCCAAGTGCCACTAACTGCATGATCATTCCATTGTGGAATATTAAGCACCCACATATTACCACATAAGTTGCAGCCACTTTAATACAGATGAGGTAATGGGTATCTGGGGACTAAGGTAGATAGTGATCTCCCCTTTGACAATCATATCTCTACAGTAGTTAGGACATCCTTCTATGTAGGCCATCTGATTACTAAAGGATTCCCATCTAGACATACTGGGGTTATAGTGCCCCTTTACTCATCACTCATCAATCTCATCATAGGGTATAATAACCCATGTGGGATGTACTTCAGAAGACACTTCCAACAGCAGGGAGGTCCACGAATGTACCTCGCCAAGAGGAATACTGGCCTCCAACATATGGCCTATGCAGTCAGACTACATAAACTCCTGCTTTACTCAGTGGCATCTCGTTTACCCAGAGATGATATCCACTGGTCAACACAGCCATGTCGAACTCAGGCTTGATGGATATGCTCCACCTATGGGAATCCATGTCACAGTGAGCCACACACTGTAGTGAGCTGAACCTTGCCACAACAATAACTGGAAGATGCTGGAGGGACAGATTCCTGTCACAGACACTCCCCATACTTTGGAACAACATCCCTAACTACATTATACAGAGCCCCTCACTAACAGTCTGCAAGAGAAACATTGAAGAGTGGATGGGGAACAGTAGATGCACCCCAGGGATCACCCCATTGGCTCTGCTCCACAGAGGGACAGTTAATGAATCAATGGGGTGGCAAAAGCTGACACATTTTGGCTGGGCTTATGAATGGCATCTGGCAGTTGGCCAAGTACCTACCTATGAATCTATACATACAGTATCTGCATATGCTGATAGCTTAATTTATTGTTCAGGTGTTGACTTACCTTGTGCCAATGTCAGTTGTGTGTGCAATAGGTGAGGGCTGCCTATGTTGGATGCACACAGTAAACTGCCTATACATGACAATTTACAGGTAGTCTTGTGTGTGTGCCATCCATTTTTACTGTGTGTGCAGGTGGAGAAAGGTGTCAGTCCCTAGGTGCCTACACTGTCAGTGTGTGTGCTATACGTTCCCTCTTTGTCAAGGCATGGGTATACTGGGCACTCCTCTGTCTGCCAACTGGGGCTGGCTCAGGCTCAGTTTGTTCATGGTCTGAGTACCTCTGTGCCTGTGGGGCCCTTGGCAATGGTGGTGGACTGTGAGGACCTTCACCATTCTGTCCCTGCTGCAGCTGTTTCCACAGGACCATATTGTGTAGCATGGCATACACTATGAAGATGTGGGCACATGTGCCTGAAGAGTACTGCAAGGCTCCACCACCGGGTGGTGACTTGATGTGTATGTGCATGCTGTCTATTGCATCCAGTTCCTCCAGGTATTCTGCCACATGGTGGAAGAGACACATATTGCTGGCCAACTCCTCCTGCATTCGGGGGAAGTATATGTGCTCATTGGCATGTGGTAACATGGCATCCAGGAACTGGAGTAGTACCCTGGATGCTGATGCCTGTGAAATCCCCATGATATCCCCAGTTGGTCTTTGAAAGGTACCTGTAGCTAGTATTTGCAGGCTTACACATACCTTTGTATCCACTGGGATGGGTTCCCCTCTGTTTGTTTTGGTTTTGAGGCGTGGCCGGCACAGCTCCACAAGTTGCTGTAGGATGTCCCTATCCACCCTGTAATGCTCTACTATCTCCAGATCATGTAGCCCCTGGTAGGTTACCCTGGGTCTGAACACTCTCCTCCTCCTCTGGTGCCTGAGGTGGTTGTGTGCATCATCCTCCACACCACCTTCAGTCTTCAACACATGCTGGTGGATCAAAGCTATGGCAGCCCCTAACATGTACATACTAAAAGTTCCCCAATCTGTATACACCACTGGTGCAGAGTGTATGGGGATACACAAATGTGTGTGAGGTGCTTTCACACTTTATACTATTGTGCTATGGATGCTGCTGATGTCATTGGGTGTGTATGAGCTATTCCAGCTGCAGCGTGTCTTAATTATGGGTTTTGCAATGAGTACTGCAAGTGTGGGGCCTTTACTGTGGATATTTACTTGCCTGCCTTGATTAATCTGTTGCTCTTTAAATCACTTTTAAACCTGGATCCTCTCCCATTATCAGGCATGCCGTCTTTCTTGTTTTGTACTTTCCCTACCTGGTCATGGCAAAATGTGCCTTGTAGCTGATATACTGCAAATCGGCTTTGTTCTGCTTTGACACTTTACTGTTTTCTTCTCAGTACAGCCCCTCCACTTTCTTGTTTTGCAGGTAGCTGCTTGCAGCCTTGTTAGCTGTTGTCAATGGCCCACTGTAGGCTCCTAGGTGTTAATTAGTCATTTGTACTCCAATTTCACTGCTGCAGCATTTCCTTATTTCTTTCCTATATCCTTACTGTTTCAGCTGCAATGTGCGCCATGCAAACCCATTTACCAGGTTTCTGCTCATTTTCATCTCCGTTCACATGCATACTCAGTTACCTTGTGTACTCTCAGCTAAGCATAGCTATGGCCAATTCAACACACCCCTGTCCTGCAGCTTTGTCTAGCTAAGGGCAAACCGGTTAAGTAATGCTCCAATGTGCTTACAGCAATGGCGACACACCCCTCTCTTGATGTCATCTTTATCTCAAGGGCACACCTCAGTGTTACAATGCTATGCTGTGAGGTGCATCCTTACACCAGTGGGGAATCTGCGATTCACTATTACTCCTCTCATTTGCATGGCATTGCCTACTAATTCCTAGCTACTACGCACAACACTGTCATTGCCCCTTAGCAACCCTTGCGCCATAGTATGGTGTAGCATGCCTGCCATTGATTATTATGGGGAAATTCTGATATGTGTTTCATTGTGGTTTTATTCTATATTTTTATATATTCCTTGCGATCCCCTTTGCACACCGCTGCCCTGTGCTTCCACATCGCGATAGTGCGACTATATATATTAAATGTTAATTTTATATTTTGTACATTTTTTTATGCCAATGGCTATATATTTAGCCATTGGCATATATTAGCAATATAATACATGTGTTTGGTCGGCTGTCATGGCTCCGATTTTATGTTTGCAAAAATGTAAACCGTTTTCTACGGTTTACATTTCTGCATGCTTACACTATGCCTGCACCACTTCCTGAATCACTACATACCTTCATTTGCATGCTACACTGCTGCACATGGGGTAATTAGCATACAGGGTGCGGGAGTTGTGTGGGTGTAACGTACGCAGGTAGTGCAGGTGGAAACAGCTCATACCTGAATCGCTCGGCGGCCATATTTGGTGTTAGAACATCGATGCTATGCCTGCACCTGGCGCAAGCTTCATGAATCCCGAGGATAATCATGGGAGGGACAACAAAAAGCCTACCTTGTGAACACAGCATCCTTATCAACATAAGCTAGTATAGCTAGATTACTGAACTGCAAACACAGGGCAGGATAGAGATGACACACTCCAGCTGAGTCCAGTTTCTGTTGTTTTCACATGATATGAGGGATACTGATACAGCTGTAACATCTCTATCTTTATTGTTTAAGAGTGGAATAGGTGTGGTGTCTCACAGCATGTCCTGTGTTATGAAGTCATGGCAGCACTGGGCATGGGCATTTTCGCTGTGGATTGTCTAGCACAGCATGCACAGATTTTTCAAGAGAGTGTTAGAAGCATGTAAAGCAAGGTCACTGTAGGAAATTGCTTGCAAGGTATATAGTCTTCTCCATAATTTCCATGTAGAGTGTCAAAGGAAGGAATCCCCCATGGCACATGTTGGAGTTACACTGCAGCAGCAAATCCATGTGCATAACATTGTGGTGCTTTATTTGTAAAAGAGTTGTAACGTCTCTCAGATGTTGTCCATTGGTTCGTACCAACTGGGACATCATTGCTGCAAAAAACAAGCAGCTATTTTTGTGTATGCAGCAACGGGCTGCCTGTAAAACAGCATCATATAAATTCACATAGATGCAAGCAAACCTTTCTCATTGTCACACTGAGCTTCACCTTGTATAAGGACACCATCTCCACTAGCAATCTGAATTGTTACTTGAGAGATAACTTGTGTTGCTAGTTCACATTTTGGTTAAATGGATGTCCTACTCTATCATAGGTGGGAACTCCTAATGGTATGCTTGTGAGCATGAGGCATTGGTAGAGCAGAAATCACTAGGTGGTAGTGTCATCCTATGCATTGCTATTGCTAAAAGCATCATTAGGGACTATAGATAGTGAGACACTTACCCTGATGTATGTTTGTCAGGCCTGTATTTGCTTTGCACTGATTGCTTGTTCATTGCACTTTGGACATGATGATTTTTTTCTAGTCTGATCCCTTGCAGTACTTATGGAACTGGAGTAGCCTGATCGGTTTTCTACTACATTCTAGAAAATTGTAGTAATACTGCATGTGCTCTGCCTTTCAGAAATTACATTGTCTAAAGACTTGATTGACCAATTTGTAGCAGAATCAACCTCTACTGTACTCTTCTTAGTCACAGTTGCTGTCCTGGTTGCTTGTGGGGTGCTGTCACATGCTCACACACCTTGGACCTGGCTCACCACTGCCCTGGTGCTGCTGTAGGTATTGCTTCCATGCTAGATATGATGAGGTAATGCTGCATGAAGCATGTAACAAGTAACTGACATACTTTTTCATGTTTCTATTGTAAGGAACTTTCAAAGTCATAAAAAAATGCATATTAAGATGAGAAAAGACATAATTGATAATATTAATATTGGCAGAATGCCTATGAGCTCTTTCATAAACTTTCTCAGTTTGTTTCATAGGTTCATAGGTGTACACTAGGCTAATAGCCCTGGAGCCTTTACAAGCCTAG